>NC_031976.2:24938892-25196392 GCF_001858045.2 Oreochromis niloticus | reverse complement strand
GAGGGAGGAGAGAAGGTGTGTATCTTTCTCTCTCTCTTCTCTCTCTCTTCTCTTTCTCCCTGTGTGTGTGTGTGTGTGTGTGTGTGTGTAAGCAGTTAATTAGTAAATCCCTATTCGCTGTGCCTCGGGTCGGTTTGTTTTCCCCGGTCGACAAGCCGAGAGGAAAGAGAATTTGAAGTAGGATTCGACCCGTTTCCGCTCCCGTGTCTCATATATGAGGTCTCTGTGTGTGTGTGAGAGAGAGTGTGTGTGTGTGTGTGTGTGTGTGTGTGTAGTGTAATTGTGTGTTTGTGACTGGGTGTGTTTTTTCTTTCTCCCTCTCTCTTAGTCAGGGCTCTCTTTGCTGCTACAAGAGGAGCCCCTCCATCGCATCTCCCCCCGCCGGCTTTGAAGAGTCACAGTACTCACCGCCCTGTTGACCTGACCCTAAAAGTTACTCACATTGAATTGGGCACCAATTCCCCAAACAAGCAATGAAAGTGGCCACTTCAATGCGTTTCCAGTGCCAATGCGACTGGGGACCGATGTGCCTGACAGTGTTTTCTATGACACAAAAACCTTCCACCTACAGCTAAAGTCGGATTGAAGTCTGAGACTAGAGGAATCACTGTGATTTCCTATGTGCTAAATAAAATGCTACCTAGCCAAAGCAATATTTTCTTCGTTTTCAATGAATATAAAGGAAACCTTAAACGACACTCACTAAAGGTCGAGCCCCACCTGTCAGTCTGGCTTAAGTAAACCACCAAGAGGAAATTCACTGTTGTTTGTTTGCTGTCCCTGTAGCAAAATCCACACTACAGTGAAACAAATCGTCTTCCTTCAACTCGTGACTTCCATCAAGTGTCTGCATGAATGAAAATCACACACCCGCGCAGGCACGCAGAGCAGCGGAAAGAATGCGCCAGCTCTTGTGCGACTGAGTCAACTCTGCCCTTAACAAACTTTAATTATTTAATTGATCCTCAATAAGCAACTTAATAATCAATTAGGTAAACCAATGAAACTCACTTGAGTGCAGAGAGCCAAAGCCTATGACAAGGGTATCAGGGAAAGGGGGTGGAGATGGAAGCATGGGAAAGAAGCTGAAAGCCACACGTTGGACTCTACAAAAACACGGTGAGTACGTTTCATTGTTTTCAGAAGCTTTCAAAGGCTTGTTGATTGATTAAAAAAAATCAGCCGTAAAGCAAAATGTTATTAGCTTCTGTCCTAATCAGCAATTAGAAAAAGGCGAATTAGCTCTAATTCCCGCGAAAACACACAAACAGAAAGATCTTGACAAAAATATTTGGAAGGGCCAAAACCACTGAATGAGCATCAGTTGCACAACACGACTATGGCCACAGCCACGCACACAAACGGAGTCCATACAATAAATTCAGATAACGACACGCGGACCTCTTTATCGCCCTCTGGTGTCTACTTTGGATCTCAGCCTTCCATCACAGCTTGTTAAGGCTTCCAGCAGACACCAGTGCTTCTCAACTTTTTTGCCCGGATTTTCGGCTCACATTGGACATAACGCCATGCTACAACATCAGTGTATGAGTGTATTTGCTTGTGCGTATAGCTTTTGTCTTTAATGTACATCAGCTTTGTACGGATGGTATGTCAGGAGCAAGGACACTCACACACTCTGCAGATGAAAGCTTCGCCAGTACTCTGAGTCCCCTGAGGGTCATAGCAATATTGATGTGACCACTGGTGTGTGTGTGTGCGTAAATATTGCTGGTGCATGTACATGTATACCGTGTCTGCTGCATTTCTCCATGTCACCTCTAAAATCCAAAAGGGCAAAAGCACATAGAAAACACTGAAACATGCCAGTAACCTCCAGCCACTGATCTCAGACCAGCCCATTCATCCATGTTTTTTTTCCTCCCAATGATCTCTGCTCAGCAGCTGGAGCGTCTGAGCCTCTGACACCTGGGAGGTATATGTGACAGAGTGGGGAGGCGCTGGAAGAGGATGAATAACTGACCTATCACATCCCCATTGACTGAGTTAATTAATATAAGTAGAGCTGGGGATTCTTAGCTCACTTTTCACTGTATGGATTTGCTGTCTCCTCACATTTGGCATGTTCTATGTCTATTCAATGCAAACTCAATGTGTTCCGTCCTGCAGCACGATCATGACAGCTAATTTTGGTATGCGAGGCATTTTGATAGGGGAGATTTTAATTGTGGTGGCACAACACAAGGCCTCCCTGTGACTGACTGATATAAAATCTCATGTGAATGGATGTCAAATTGCTGCAGAGTGAACCGTTAAAAGGCTCGAGCTCTATGCCTTTTGAGACTACCATACTTATTGGATTCCGTGCATTCTTTGCTTTTGATGAAGCTAAAATATTATGTTTTGGGGACACTGAGTTAGGAGAGGTGTTGTTAGTAGAGAAATTAGAAGCGGGAGGAGCCAAGATAGAGAGAAGGGACAAGGAGGAAAGGACAGGAAATCCTCATAGACTCTTATGCATGCAAACACTCTCTTCTTCTTTGAGGTTGAAAGACAAGAGAGAGAAGTGTGTGTGTCCGTGTGTGTGTGCATGTGTGTGTGTGTGTGTGTGTTTGTGTGTATAGGAGGGGGTGACACAAGCAGGACAGACAGGAAGACAGGCAGTAGAAGGTGGGAAATGGAGAGAAAAGGAGGGGAAAGAGAGCAAGAAAGAGCTCCACTGCCTAGTCTTAATCTGAGCTGTTCTGATCAATAGCCCATTTCCCATTGTTGCCAGAGCTGTTCGATCGCTACACCACGGAATTAACACACCCACTTTAATCTAGGGGGAGAGGAGTGAGGGGAGGGAGAGGAGGGGGAAGGGAAAGAAGGGGAAGAAGGGGGTTAAGGGGGTGAGTGAGGAGCAGCTGTGGAGGCATTCTCAAATGAAATCAAATCTAATTGTTATCACTGTAGCTGCTGCACTTATTACTACCACTGTTACAATTATCCTCCGACCATATAGCTCTTCTTTCCTCCGCCTCATACCTTGGCTCCTGTGGTGTAAACTGGACGTAAATAATCCAAATTAGTGTTTATTTGTTTCATTTTGCCAGCTGTAGATTGGATTGCTTTGGGAGGATGGAGGGGAAGTGTGCGGGGAGGGTTGTTGATGGCATTGAAGGCTCGGCCCATTCCTCAGTGACAGAGAATGGGATCTGTGGTCAGTTATATTGTCCCAGACACATTCCAACATCTGGGTGTCTCAATTCCTCTCAGCCGCTGTGAGGTTGTACCAGCAGGGCTTCAATAGGTACTGTTTTGTTACAAGAATGTGTTCACGATCTTCTTATTGGTGGTTGTGTTCTGGTTGCACCATTATTTTCTTTTTAAATTCTGTCAGGCATCGCAGATCCTCAGCTTTAACGGTGGGGGTTCACCTAAACACAACAGAAAAATACTCTGGATAAAGTGTTGTGGAAGAAAATGAGGCTCTTTTATAACCTTTCTCTTTAACCAGAACCTGAAACTCTTGAGATTAAGAATGTTTTTTGCAAGACCTACAATGTTTTTCAATAGTGGGAGCTCCTGGAGAAAACCCACTCAAGCGTGATGAGGACATACAGGATCCACACAGAAGGTTCTGCCCAGGTTTGAACCCAGGAACCCGTCCTGTGAGGCAACCGTGCTAACCACTCATCCACTCTGAAGACTACTTACCCGTTATGCAATATTATTCACATAGATTATTTTGAGCGTGTGCTTTAGTTTTTGATTTTTGAACTGTTTCACAGTACAGTACTCTATTTTCTGTCTTACTTCTGTTGACTAGTCATGTGTATATCTTTGTTTTTTGTGGCATCATATTGAGCTACACGTGTCTCAGATTCCAGCCCAAAAAAATGGAGTTGAATGGAATTACAGCTGTGTGCTGACAGCGATGAGAAATAGGAGAAATAAAATTTTAGACCAGTATCTCTTCCCAACAGCAAGTTTCTCAAAAAATCACAGACCACACACAACATGTGAAGATTTTTCATTATTTTCTATGCTTTTCTTAATAAAACTGGTGAATTTTCCAGAGTGAAACAACCGTTTCTCTAGAAAAATGTATCCCTTTGTGGTTGGTTTATTACTTTTTTACAGAATAAATTTTTTTCAACAATTAGTGGAACGTTTACCATCCAATAATAGCCAAGGGAAGAAGCCCCTTGGCTCTGGTTATTCCCTGAATTTTCCTCAAACACCATAGTAAAATCCATGTATTCCAAACTCTAATAACTTTGGCAGTCCCTTAACCTTAAATTTAGTTACACCTTTTGAACATTTTTATTTTGTATATATCAAAATACTGACAATAGCTTTTGTTCAGCATGGTGTTATAGGTAAAGAAAGCAGATGCTTTCTAGACAAATGTTTTAAAAGAGTCTACTTGCCTTTTTTTAATCGCAGGTTCCAAATGTTTCAGTGTTAACATCTGAGTGAGCTGACCATGTCAAATTCTTGACTGTGCAGCATTATATTTTGTTGAAGTTGAAAAAAAAAACATGTTTTTGTGAACCCTCACCTATAGGGTGCAAAACTCTGCAGCCCTGTGTCCAAATACGTGACTAAAATCATTTGCAGCTGATTGCCTGAGAGTTTCTTCAAAGATGCACCTGTGACTGATATAGATCGCCGGTTTCCCAAAAGTCAGATACTGTGAGGTTAGTTTTAAAAAAAACACACAAATGGCAATAATTTGAACAATGTACCTAATTCCTAAATAGCACACAGGGACATCATAGCAAACATTTGAACAGAGAATGTGACTGTTTTCTGATATATATATTTATTTTCAATTTGCTGGAGCAAATATTGTATTTTTCATTTCTGCAAGATACAATATATCAGCTGCTCAAATGGGTCTTCCTTTTGTTGTATTTATTTTTTCATAATGCACCAAAGTTTTCAATAGATGACAGGTGTGAATGGCAGGGAGGCCAGTTTAGGACTCTTACATGGAGCCATGCTGTTGTGATGTGAGGTTAGTCTGCTTTGGCATTGTCTTGTTGAAATAAGCTAGGTCTGCCATATATTAGATGTCTGTATGGCAGCATAAGTTCTCCTAATGCAGCGTTCATAGATATGCAAATAACTGAGCAGTAAAAGGATTGCACTTATATCTTTTAACTTTAGCTTGGGTCTATAAAGAGCTTTATAATGTCTTTCACCCACTGAGACACAGGCTCACACAGCAGTGGTGGCAAAGTTACCATATCAAGCGCAAGAGGAACACGAGGAGTTGATACACTTTTTAAAAGTGTGCTGTTAACAAGCTGAATGATCCGTCTCCTCTTCAACCCAGAGGATGCGCTTTCCACTTCACCTCTGTCTATTTGGTGTACCAAGAGAATTTAATGGAATTTCAGGACCTTATGTAAATACGTTTTTGTCACTGTATGGCAGATTAAACTTGCATTCATGGATAGAGTGTTTCAGAGCTCATGTATTGATCTCATATTACTGAACTGTCTTTTCTGGCCGGTGCCACATGAGGAGCTGTGGTGGTTAGCATTGTTGCTTTACAGCAAGAAGGCCGTGGGTTTGAAACCAGGCTGAGACCTTTCTATGTGGAGTTCACATGTTCCTCCAGGATCTGCAGGAGTTTTTCCCTGGTGTTTTTTTTCACAGTCCAAAGTTATGCATGGATCAGGATTACTGGATTCTAAAATTCCAAAATGAATGTGAGCATTACGGGCGGCCCATCTGTCTGTATTAGCCCTGCGAAAAACTGGCAGCCTGTTCAGGGCGTATCAGCTCCACATTGTACCTGAACTGGATACGCTGAAGATAGATTCAGGTTTAAAATCATTATAAAAGCACCGAATTCTGTGATTTACATTTTACATTTGTAACAGGGTTACACATGATGCATATCTTTGAGAGTCATTTATGGCAAGCTGTTGGAATTCATTTGGCCACACTTGTTCCAGTGACCATGATTATTCCTGTGCAGTCATGAAACATTATCCACAGTATATTTTTTTAAGTGAGATACATAAGTTAAGCTGTCCAGGTGAGTATATTTTGAACTGATGTTATAAAAGAAACCAAAGATGAAGCCAAAGTTTCCCTTTTCAAAACAAAGCTTTCACAGAGTCCTTCCATTAGTAAAATGAACAGCCTTACTTGTGCTTTCTCAGTACCAGTGCTTGAATTTAACTGTTAAAAACTGGAGTCTACAGCTTTGGGTATTGCCAACAGAGACTTTGCTTACTGACTTCCACTGAGACAGCTTGAGGGAAAAACACAGCAGAGAATCTCTTCTCTTCCACCCGAGGCTACCACCCAACTTTTCCTTCAATCTATTCTACTTACTCTAGTCCTTTTGAAGTCATTTCATAACAGGGCAATTTTCTTGTTAGCGTTTGGCTTTAATTGTGGGTAATTAAGCGTGCTCCAGCAGTATAGAGAGCGTTGTTCGCAGGACTGGGGGGAAATTAACCGTAGTTCAGCTGTGAAATATGGGGTTAAGTGGGAGACGGGGTACGGAGAAGAGAAGCCGAGTAGGGGGGTCAGTGACTCCAAAACAGGGTTCAAATTGTCTAAAAGAAATGCTGCTTTAGGAACAGAAGAAGATGGTAACGATAGAAAATTAAGCAGGAACACAAATGGATAGTTTTAGTAACGTTCAGCAGGTCTGAAGAAGGTAAAGCAGGAAGTGTAAGAAAATAACAATAACGTGAAAGAGAAATTAGTGTATACGAGCTACAAGTTTAAGTCTATTTCTGTGCACATGAAAGGAAATAAAAGTGTGTGTTAAGACAGAAACTACATTTCAGCAGCACTTGCATGTCAGAATACATATAAATAGTATAAGGGAATAAAATCTGACTTGGGGCATTCAGGGGTTTTAAAGTGTTTACATTTAACAGGTACCGAAAGTATTCCCGAAAAAGCTTATCAGTGGATGAAATTGATGCAAAACTATGGAAACTTCTGCTTTTGTCTGTATATATTTTAGCTGGTGAAACTTTCAGCATCAAAACTAGACTGAATATAAGCGAACAACAATGTTTAGGACCCCCCCCCAAACAGTAAAAGTGCATTTCAACAATTGCCAACAATTTCAAGCAGCAAAGTGTGCACACAGTCAAAACTCTGGATGGCTCTAGTTGTCACCAAGAGGATTATGGACTTCACACAGAGTGACCTTTGATTAAATGCACCACCTTACCCTTTGCATCTGTTAATGCTTTTATTTTAACCCCATAACAGCTATAAACATCGATGCAGCCATAAAGCAGATGAGGAATGATTGGAGTCATTGACTGTACTGTCAAATGCTCAGTGGATAGGGACTAACTCTGCTGGGCCCTTTATGAGTGCTTCATGCCCCGGTGGAACTGGCTCCTCTGACTATAATGAACCTGTTAAAGCCTCTATAAATATTGGCTCCCATGCTTAGTGATCGTTTGAATTACCTCGGAAATAGAGCACCGTTTGCAAACAAGTGGCTGGGCGTTGGAGGTGCTGAAGCTAATACTTAATCAATGGAGGGGAACTCTCTTGGAGTGGGCCCTCGCGGAGCCTTGATTCATACTGTGGGTGCGGATATGATGTTGTTTAGAATAAGCACAAAACTACCATATTGATTAACACATTATCAGTGTCAATAGGAAAGGGTTTTTCAGGAAGAAGTAAAAACTGCAGGGGTACTGGGATAGCTGTGTGGAAAAAAAACATGAAAAGACTGCAGTGGGAACTACAAACCTTCCTGCCAGCCCCTGAGAGAAATTCAGACTTAACTCTACAGCAGGGTCACTCTCCCATTGTTGGGTGCCGGTGTTACAGATTAGTTGTGAGTCCAGGTTCTACAAGCCTAGGAAATCAAACCATTTCCCAGTTCACAAAAGGAAGGTTCCTCGCGTGATTAAGGGAGATAAGATGGTTTCCGAAGCCTTAAGCGAGGCACTCTGTTACATTTCAAATACTTCAAGGACAAAAACACTAAGTTATGTGAAAATGTTCATATGAGCAATCTGATCATATGTTTAAATGAGTTTTTATCTTTCAAAACTAAGCAAACACAAACAATACAGAAATACAAAAAGGAAAAGCTTTTTTTCTATTTTTAGTAACGCAAAGGTTTTCTCTAATATTTTAACAGGTTTCTTTCTCATTAGTGGCACAGATGTCACTGATAGGCAGCATCTTGGCAACAGCAATGACGTGCATTTATGAACAGTAATGATTAATATGACTCTAAAATGGAATTTGTGCATGTATTAAAGATTGCTTTTGGGGGGTTAAAGCTCATGTTATGGAACGTCTTTGGGTTCTGCTCAACGATATATAGAGAAAACCAATTTTGTCACATCTTAGCGGCAAAAACATATAATCAATTTGGCTCTCCGTTTAGATTAAACGCTCTCAGCCATTTTCAGGCTGTTTGGGTTGATTTTTTTATTACACTATTTCAGAATATTACCTAAACACTGTATATTATATATCATCTAACAACAACAGCAGCAGTCTGGCTCTCTCACATGTGACTGCACGGCTAACACAGACATAGAGGACATTTCTTATTTTCAAAATAATTCCTGGGTGCTTTATGTCTGTTGGCACAGACATAAATATGTCCAAGTAAACTCTTCTACATTCTTAGATTAGTATCTGAGAGGATCTGTGTAATTAATAATATTGATTGATTAATAATTATGCATGATAGAATACATTATTATTAATCCATAATTACATAGATAAATAAATTGCAAGCAGTTGCATAAGCTACTGAGACGTGCACACATGTCCATGTAAATGCATCATTTCGAGTGTATATTTGATTCAGATCAAATGAGAAAACCGCCAGAGCCATCAGTGTGATGCTTTTGACCTTGTGTGACGTGAAGTTGAAATCAATGCAAAGGTCAAGCTGACAGTATCCAGACTGCCCTTCAGGCCACTGTGGACCCGTAAACAGGGCAGAGTGTGAAAAACAGTTTTTACACTAAAATGTTCGCAGTGCTTTTCAATATATTTTCCATTATTCTACATAAAAAAACATCACCTTGAATTTATTTAAGGACTGGTCATAAAAATGATCATAATAAAACTGCACATGTTCAGATTTGTGAATGTGAAGAACTGTTAGATGAAAAAAGGTTATACACAAGTAGAGCACACAGGTAGAGGAAAGGTCCATGTGACCTTGACCTTTTGGCCAACCTTCACTGATTTGTAACTAAAATTAACACAACAAAATGCATGAAAAAGTATCAAAAGTATAAAAATTCCAGTGCTGTATGAATACACAAAGTCAGTCTGCAATCCTGCATCAAAGCAGCAGCTGCAGAGTGAGCATCAGTGGGACATCAAAGATTAGAGTCTCATTTCTCTGCTGTCTGTGTTTGGGTTGTTCTTCATAATCACAAAAAACCCCGGAGTACGAGGATGATGCTGGGATCTTGAACTGTGTGAAATTCCCTTTCATCGCAGCATCCACACATTACACTTGACATAATCCAAAAGATAAACATTTTCAAAAGTAATAAGATGGGCGTTTGTGAAGCATAATACACAAAAGAAGCAGCTGCATGTGCATTTAGCTTTACTGACATAAACTACTGTTAAATACGCCCGTGTAAACTCTTCTAGAGGTACAGGTTAGGATCTATATGTCTTTAGCCACTTTTACGATTAATATGAATCCATAATGCTATGCATAAACACACTGGAATTAAATGCATGGAATACTCGCAACATATGCTCGCAAACGGACACGCTCCTTCCGGGCTGAACAAGTTTTTGAAGCGAATATCTTCATTTGCCAAGTTCGTGTTTCAGTTCCCCGACAGCTGCTATACTTTCCACCGCACATTTGTTTACCTTCATCCCCTCTCCTTAACGTCTGGGTCCCTGAAGCCGCTGTAGGATACAAACCCACGAATCCAACGCATAAACACGTTTTCACTTTAAAGCAGAAACCTTTTAGGAGTTGTTGCCGATCTATTTGGAGGGAAAGTACCGCGTACAGCGTGCTGTTCGACAAACTCCGGCGCACAAGCGTACACAGCCTACATCAATCAATTTCTGCAGGAGGTGCACATGTTTCCCCCGCACTAAAGTGCATTATATTTCTCGTGGGATTCTTATTCCTGACGCTTTTCTCTATTATTAATGCCACTTGTCTGTAACAGAATGGGAAAGTAGGATGCTTACCTTCATCGAAGCACCTTCATTGACTTGTCCGGCAGCTCCTACTTAGGTTGATGGGAATCCTGTCGACGTGCGCAGAGGACTGGTGGTAATCGAGCAATTTAACAGATCGGACAGCGAATCCTTCCTCCTGCATTAAACCACATTGGTGAAGTGTTACACTGGCATGACGTATGAGTGGCAATATGAGTGAATACCGCCCGTAGGGCGTCAGAAAAAAAAAATCAAGATGAGTGAGATGAGCAAACAGCGCGCTGGACTATAGCCGGAGAAAAGTTATCCTCGGAGCGGAAAAAAAAAGTTGACGAGAAAAAAAAGGGACTCCAATCTGCTTCTGTCCGAATTATGGTATGATATAGTTTACATTAGCAATGTTACCAAAACATGAAAAGGAAAACAAGGAGAAACGGTCAGAGGTGCGAGGGGAGAGAGCGCGAAAAGGTAGAGATCCAGGCGCTGGGAGGGATGTAAGGATGAGAGCGCAGAAATAGGGGGGAGGTTAAAAAAAGAAGGTGCTGAGCCTGAACCTCCACCTCACATCAGCCCGACTGCATTTAAGTTTCTATCAGCTGCAGACGGTGTTCTGCACGTGTTCATGTGGACGTGAGACAGAAAATTGACCCACACAGGGAAGAGACCGCACAAGGAAAATATATGTAGACGGGTGGTGGCCAGAAAGCGGATCGATCGGGTTATAATTTTGTCCAAAAGTCGAGGGAAAATAAAGTTCATGGAGGAATGAAATTTAAAAACAGATGGCGAATCCCGTCGCCCCTAAATAAGATTCGATCTTCGGGAATGGAGTGTAGATAATATTTGGTTGGACGTTTGATGAAAATGACGGATTTTTCATTTTGGACAGGTGGGGGTAGATAGAGTGGAGTGAGGTGGGGGGCAAGTGGTGGTGGGGGGTAGAGTGGAGGTGATGGAGGGTGGATATGATGTGTCTAGGGACAGAAACTAAACTTGGGAGAGGAGGACGCAGTGTTTTTCCCCCCTTCAGAGTCATCCAAGGATCTCATCCCCTTTCTCCATTTGCCCCCAGTGTGCGCACAAGACCCCCACACCTCCTTTCACTTTCCTCCACCCCGCAAACAGGGGTGGTGGGTGAAGGGAGGAAAAGGAGAGAAAACAAGAATACCAAATAAATGAGAAATTTTCGTACAGGCCCCGCTTCCGTGCGTTCCATGCTAGCAATAACAATTAAATATCGACCGCTTTCCCGGCCGGAGAGAACCTGAGATACCCAGAGACTGCCAAGTACCGAGACCCCCTCCTCCCTTCCCCTTTCCCCCCCCATCTTCCACATATGCACTCACTCACACACTCCCTCACTCACTCTCCTCCTTTTCTCGTCATCCCCTCCCTATATACCTCTTTTCCTTCTAATCCAAGTCCATCAGGCCAATCTCTTCTAATTTGGTGTATCTCATTTCTCTTGATTCCATCCCACAACCCATTTCAGCTCCACTTTTATCATTGCTGATTTGGGGGTGGCCTCTCGGACACACTCTCATTTTCTCTCAGTGCAAAAGGACTTCCTCACACCATGCATGTTAGTTTATCAAAATCAATTATGGGATTGAGATTCGCGTAGTTCTCTCCCGCCTGGATGTTAGAGCAAAGGCTCTAGCCACTGCAACACATAGCAACTCTTTGACGGTGTCTCCTGGTGAGCTCTTTGGTTTTTCTTTATGGGGTTTTTATTTTATTTTTTTGGTGCGTAAAAATGTGTGAAGCTCCTTGCCACAATTTCCAAAATGTAGAGGCAGGTCAAGAAATTAACATGACATTTGGGTTATTTGGGGCTATGAGATGATAAATAATGAAAGGGTGAGTTCATGACAGATCCACTTGACCTTTTAGAGATCCTTTCTTGGGACAGTATGGTCTACTTTATGATGAATTAATACGCTTTTAGCATTTTAAACACAAAAGCTTAAAGAGCCCAGCGAAAAAATCTCAAGGATAAAAGTGCACAGGCACTATTGACCAAGTGTGTTTTTAGGGCGTCTGCTTGGATCTTTCAGTGGAGTAGGTGACTGCACCTTTTTGGCATTTATTAGAAAACCTCTATGGATCCTTGTGCAATATGATGGCCTATAATCTAGCGTTTTATACCCAACAGGGGACAATAGAGTCTGCGGGTTTGAGACTTTAGACCAAAAGACAAACAGGTAGGCTCCATTCCTTTCCAACAAACTCCTTTTGTTGATTGACGGGGACCCTGGATTTGTGCAGCTCGTGACAAGACTGCCAGAGGAGTGGCATTATGTTGGACTTATAAGTCTTGAGCACGCCAATGCCAACTTTCCAAACGAACTGCACAACTATCAAAAGTTTCTCCATCATTGTCGTTGTGTCTTCTCTCACTCCTCTTTATATTTTTTTCCGCCTCAGAACTTCTCTCTGCTCGCACCCAAACCATTCAATTTCTATTTATTTCACCCCTCCACTCCTCAAGCTCTCCCACCCCCGCCACCCAACACCTCCCCCGTCTCCCTCATCCTCCTTCTCATCTCTCCCTTTTCACACCTCTCCGCATCTCCCCGCTCGCCATTAAAACCCATTCTTCCCCCTGTTGTCGCCCTAATTCTCCACCCCGCTGTCTTTTCCCTTTTCCTTATACTTCCCTCCACCTCGTTATCTCCCCCATTTGGCTTTAATTAGTTAATGCATTAATTATCTACGCCCCAATACCTGCACCATTAACATAGCCTCTCCTTCCCGTGGCTCCATCACTGCCTCACCCTGAGGCCTCTGGGCTGGAGACGCCGTATGGACACACGGCTATAGCCGCGCACACGCACAGACACACAAAACCGCTCTCTCTTTCTCTCCCTGTTCCTTTTTTACCCCATGCCTCTTTTTCACTCTATTTCTCGCTCTTCCACTCTTTGCCCCCTACCTATTTCCCCCCAAGTCATCTCTCTCCCCCCGTCTATCTTTCTTCTGCCCCCCTATACTCTCCTCTTTTTCTCTCTGTGCCTTGCAGTCGCCTCTGCCGGCTGGTCTCTCTCCCCGGCGACGGAATTATGAAAAATGCGCCCATCGACAGAGCGCCTCAGCTTCGATTAGCCGAGATGGGACATGACAGGCCGCGATCAATACTTATACCGTCCTATAACGTGTCAACTAATGAATCAATCTCGGCTAAATTTTCCATTTTTCAAAAGCCGACGCGAGAGACTGGAATATCCTCTTTTGTAAAGATATTATTATCGATTTCGTCGGCAATTTGACATCGGGGGTAGTTAATTCCACTCTAGAATAAAATTGAAAACACTTGAGATTGAAGTGAGAGAGGGAGAGAGAGTGCGAGAGGGAGTGAGCAAGAGAGGAGCGAGGAGAGGAGGGAGGCAAGGGCAGGCAGGAGGGGAGGGGGAGACGGCTGTTGACTTGATAAAAGAGAATGGGAAGATGGAAGGAAGGGGAAAGGGGGTAGGAAGAAGAGATACTACTGGTGGTGTTGCAGAAACAGCAGCAGTCTATCTATCTATCTATCTATCTTTAAAAGCAGAAGATAAAGGCAGATCTACACAAAGGTGGATAAAATTAGACGTACAATCCACTTGAAATAATAACCGCCATATTTGAGAATCTTAGGTGTGTCTCTATTTCGTTAAAGATATGTTGAAATAACTCTGTAGTTATTTTTGATGATGTTTCCTGTTATTCTCTCCGTGCCTAGATTTAGATGCTGGGGCAGATGGATGGTACACTGATGTTGTTTGGTTTTTTTTGTGCATTTCAAAATGTTATGTGGTAAACTTTGCAGTGAGTCACTGTCATTCAAGTAACGTGGACTTAAGGATCACTACATATGAGAAATGCTCTTGGAAGTGGGAAGTTGCTCTTCAGCGATCATTCATATGACAGTAGCTTAAGATCATTTCAACAGCACTCTTAACATGTGCATTTAATATAACATAAGCAAACTCGTGCGCATGCCATTCATGCCATTCACGTGCATAAATGCGTGTGTGGTTGTTTGTGTGTGTGTGTAAGCAGAGACATGAGAGAGGTAGAGAGTCAGCATGTGTGTCAGAGTGAAATATAGATGGAGGAGGCCGGTGTGTGTGAGGGTCAGCGAGGTGCAGTGTAACTGTCGACAATCACAGCCTTATTTACCTGTCAAAAACACTATCATCCCACACAGCCCCAGCCAAGCAATTTCTGCTGTCTCTTCCTCCCTCCTCTCCCTCACTCTCTTTCTCTCCCTCTGTCCCTCTCTCTACCTCCAATTACAACCTAGAGGGCTATTTCTCTCCAGGACAAAAACACTCCCCGCAAGCCCTCCCTCTACTTTCCGATAGCCCCCTTCTCTCTCCCCATCGTTTCTACCCTTCTCTCTTTTTTCCCACTCTCCCCCGTTCTTTTTCCTCTGCTGAGAGCTGGAGAGTGGAAATGAACAAGCTGTAAACACACACCACTTATCACAGTGTATGCTGTTGTGTATTTGTTGGTGAAGGCTGGAGAGGTGAAGGCTGTGGTATATGAGGCCAGAGGTGTCGGCTGCCTTAGCAGATGGACAGACGTGAAATAAAGATGCACAACAGGTTGAAAAGCAGTTTGATCAGTGCACTGCCGGTCACTCTCGACACCCTTTTGCTCTAAAACTGCAACTACCGCAATGTGCGTGGTTACAGAGAACGCTGAATATTTATACAGACGCTGTGGAATAAGCCTTGTGGTGGCTGCACTTTTATACTGTCTGTGAGCCTCGTCTGGCCTTAAAGGATGTACTTAGCTGTCAATGTTATGTGTGTTTAATACTGTAAACACACTAGAAAAATTGGGATGTACTGTTTCCACAGTTTATAGCATCCAGTTTTGGCCCTACAGCAATGACAGATCTAAATGGGATCATAGACTACACCGCAGAGATGTAAACTCTAACTTACGTGATGCAGATTTGTTAAGTGACCTGGTTTGGGAAGTAATTTTGCTTTTGGAGGAACAATGTATCAGACAGATTCCTCAGTGCGATGACAGGTTGAATGACAGTGACAGAAAAGAATAACTGTTCTGTGGCCTGACTGAAAAGCCACTCTGAGGAATATTGTTGATACATGACTGGCAGATATTTGGGTAGTCTTTTATTTCCTGAACAGATGCCAGTGAGTGAAACATACACATTTACACGCGCGCACACAGGAACGCACACGCACGAACTGATAGAAGGTCCCGTCTGTCTTCGTGAGTGGCTCTGTGAAAAGGCCATCTGACAAAGCCATTAACAGGGTGGTGTAATGCCTGTGTCTGTAGTGAACTGAATGACACAGAAAGACATTTATGGGCACTGCCATGACAGGAGAAGCACTGTGACATCTGACTGACTGAGTGAGTGGACTGCAAGCTGGTTGACAGATAAAGGCACACAGAGACACCGACACCACCGAAACAGCGATGGAGACAAGAGATGGGACATGGATCACGTCCGAGTAAGGGAAGAGTCGCGTGTTCTACAAGGCTACACATGGGATAGCAACACACGGGAATATGTCAACATAATTTTACTTATTGTATTGACACGCCGGCTCCAAGTTTTTTCAAATCGATCAAAAAAAGAGCGGGCCAAGATTTCACACAGCTCGGGTCAAGTTTGAGCACACAAGGTTTCCAGTTAATGGATCACTGAGTGTTGTATCTTGAAATTTCACCACAAAATGAATTTTCATTATCAGTAAGTGTAGCACTTTGCTGTAAATTATGGGGAATTTCGTTGCCATTTTAGGATTCAGAGAGAGAATGGATTCGCCACCACAAAGAGTAAACCAGAGAAGGCTGCAGAGAGCGTTAGAGACACTGAGACAAAGAGAAAGTCCAAACAAAAATGTAAAGTGGGAGACAGAGACAAAGCATGAGACAGAGAGAGAGAGAAAAAAGAATGATCTTGAATTTAGTGTGTGTGTTATAGTGTGTGCAGCCAGGGCAGCAGACAGAGGCAGCTAAGCAGAACCAGCCAGCCCTCACAAACCAATCAGGCCTTCATTAGGCTGGGCGGGAGGGATCGATGGCCAGCCCGCATCAATTAAACAGCACCCGCACCGCACTATATATACACACACACACATATACCTATTCTATCTACTACCATCACCACCACATACAAACACACACACCTTCCATACGCATGCCTTTTCTGTTACCGCAACACTTAACATAGGCGTGTGCACAAATACAGCATGCGCGCATATCAAAACTAACAAAAAAAAGCAAAACGCAAAAAATAAATGGTCCATATGATCTCTAGTGATCTATCTTTTATAGCCATGCTGGTTTGTTATATGTTCCCAGGGCAATTGATTTCTAAATATGTACAAAAAATGACTAACTGACTTTAAATTGTACCAGTTCTTAAGTCTTTTATGTTATAAGATAGATTTCTCAATGCCATGTTCTCACGCAAACTGAGCACAGAGTAAAGGTTGCTGCTATTATTTCTAATCTGTTAACTGTAAGTTCAAGAAGATAATAAAATATTCCTTCCTGGAAAATATAAAAATATCCAACCAACTCTATATAAATAAAAATAAACTTTCGACTTTTCACACAGCAATCACACTGTAACCTGTCCATTTGGTCTTTCATCCTCGACATACTCTCACAACATCGATAACACCCAATTACACACAAGCTCACACATGGTGGGTCTTGAAAACACACAATTACACGCGCTCCGGACACACTTTTTATTAACACTCAATTACACACACGCATAAATCACTGACGAACCGTGCACCCATGAGTCCCCACACAGACATTTGAGGGATGGATCATTTTCTTTTTCCATTCTTTTTTTTTTGTTCTTCTTCTTCTGCAGCTAGAAAAGAACAAAAATTTTCAGAGGTATATACAGTAGAAGGAAGAGCATGGCTGCATGCAGAGTTGGAATGGTGTGAGCTTACAAAGTATTTATTAACTTTATTCTTTGTTTGAAAATACGATGTATGTATAACATATGTAATAATATGTTATTTGTCTGGCAGTGTCCCAAAATCAAAGTTCCAGTGCAAACAAAGTTCACCTGAATACAAGCAATTGTTGGATTTATCACCAAAATGAGCTATAAACCTTTACAAAGGGGGATTTTATTGACTCTCTGTCCCACTGTCTTGCTAAAATACAAAGATATGGGGCTTAGACAAAAACTATATGGAAAAAATATGGAGTCACTGCAGATAGACTGGTTTGGGAATCAAAATGCTTTATCAAAATATTGTGTATAACATTACACCATGTACCGGGTTTACAGCGTAAGCAGTCTATATATCTAGCATTCAGCAATGAAATGCAACATATGATGCCTCTTTGTTAGGCATGCCTATTTGTCTGCTCATTAACACATATATGTAATCAGCCAATCACATGGCAGAAACTCAGTGCATTTAGGCATGCAGACATGGTCAAGAAAACCTGCTGAAGTGCAAGCCCAGCATCAGAATGGGGAAGAAAGGTAATTACAGTGACTTTAAGCGTCGTGTGGTTGTTGGTGTCAGATGGGGTGGAAAACTGAGGCTACAATCTGCTCAGGCTCACCATATTGAACAACAGAAGATTGGAAAAACATTACCTGATCTGATGAATCTCGATTTCTGCTGCAACAGAATTTGACGTAAACAGCATGAAAGCACAGATCCTCCTGCCTTGTATCAGTGCCTCATATGGTGTAATGGTTCTTAGCGCACTTCGAGCCCCTTAGCACCAAGTGAGCATTATTTAAACTCCACAGCCTACCTGAGTATTTGTCCTTACCTGTCCATCCCATATTCTGATGGCTATACTTACAGTAAGATAACACACCATGCCAGAAAGCGCAAATCTTCCCAAACTGGTTTCTTGAACATGATAATGTACTTAAATGCCCTCCACAGTCATCAATCCAATCCAACAGAGCACCTTTGGGAGAAGGGGCGACAAGGTGATTTATATTGTAAAGTGAAACCCTACAATGTCACCGTCTGTTCAGCTGTAATGCTACACTGCTACATGTGCTGCAGCCTGGGAATGCTGTAAACAATGAAATCAGGGAACTTAAGTAGACAAATTATGGGATAAGACCATTGTGATGGCATGCCACACATGGTAAGCTCCACACCTCACCACCAGTTGATTCACTTTAGTTTAATTTACAGTTGCTACTTTAATATGTTCTACTTATTGTTCAATATTGTTTCTTTATTAAATGTATTTATTTTTCCATCACACCTTCCAATGTTTATATGGCGTGCACACATATTAACACTGCAAGGTCAAAGTTCTGTTTTGTTATATTAATACATCTTTCTTTGTTTGAGTTACCTGGGCTTTGGCTTCTCCTCCTGTCTGGCAAAAGGTGTGGCAAAGGGCTGGGAGAGCTGAAGTACCACTGACAGCCTAATTGGATGAAACCACATGCTTCATTGCCTGGGGGGTGTTTCACGTTTGTTTAATTGTTTTGTATTAGTTGGTTATATGGCAGCCATTTTGTTTCCCCCCGTGTGTGTCATTTGGTTTAGCTAAACCAGTATTTAAGTTCCCCCATGTCTCATTTCAGGAGGTCAGTTTGTCTTATGTTTGGTTTGAAGTTCTGTTAATTGTTATCTTGAGTTTAGTCTATTGAGTTGACCTCTTTTATTGGTCTGCCTGTTTAAGTTTTGGCTTTGTCATACTTTTGGGTCAATAAAACCCCTTTTTTGAATTAAACACCTGTGTCCTTTATGCCTTACTGTTTGGTCCCTGACAACCATTTTTAAATAATTACCCCACGAGTTATTTTTCTGCATTATGTATGTGTGTAAGGGAAATGTTTGTATCTGTAAATAGCATTATCTAACTATGTGTGTGATAATCCTGTATATTAATCCGGATTTAATACTGGATTTAATACCGCCTGTTTCCTTCTGTACATGTTGTCATCTGCAGTGTTTAAATATAGTAGGAGTGACACAGCCTTTTAAGGTTTTCTGAGGCTGATGATGTTATGCGTAAAATAACGGTATTACCACGACATGAAAATCTAAAGAATCATAAAGGTTTTGCTCTTTTGTTTCAGCAAAATCAGGCAGAATTCACAATTTGTGAATTGTATCTAAAATACAATTACAGCAATATTCTTACATTACATGACCTACAGTTGGGTTTTACATTATTATCAACATGAAAAAGCAAAAATGATAACCAGGCTGCTGCATTTCTTGATTCAAAAATTCAGTTTCAGACTTGTAAAATACAAACACTGTAATAATTTGTGATACTCTATAAATCCTGTAGTTATTATAGTAATCTGTATTCACAGCACCACCTATGCACTGCAGAGAAATCACAGAGATTTCAATTTTAACCAGCTCAAGAAAACAGAAACCTATTTCAGAGCAGCTAAAAAGTTTATACCAGAAGGTGCTGTGCCTCATCCCTGGACAGGCTGACACAAGTTTCCCCACAAATACCTGCTGCGCTCCTGCAAAAGCAGCGTGGCGAAATATTCAACTCTAAAATAAATGTGTCTGTATTGGACGATTACCGGGCCACGCTTCCTGAGCCCCGCGCGTCACCTGCTCGCCGTGGCATTGACACGTCAGTCTCCCGCAGCTAACGCAATGTGACAGTGTTGAGATTATAATATCTGGCCCGTATTACCGGGCATTAACGCCATTATCGCGCTCCGCCCGCTCAGGTGGGCCACTCCGGGACCAAAAGAGAGAGATCAGGAAATTGAGAGAAGGCGCTGTGGAGAAGGAGGGAGGGTAACGATGAGATAGATG
The DNA here is from genome assembly GCF_001858045.2 of Oreochromis niloticus. Lineage (NCBI taxonomy): Eukaryota > Metazoa > Chordata > Actinopteri > Cichliformes > Cichlidae > Oreochromis > Oreochromis niloticus. The sequence goes on along the minus strand of NC_031976.2, from coordinate 25,176,503 downwards.
AATTTGAGAAAATGGGAGAAGCGGTTTAGATTCAGTAAAGGCCTCTACAGTTGTGCAGAGGAGGTATAAACATCTGACAATCAAATGGGGAAGATGGGGCGTTTGTCTGATTTTATGGCATTTGTGCAGGATGCGTTCAAAGAGGAACTGTGGCTTATTGTGATACTGCCTGTGGCAAGTAAACCATTTACTGAATAATGATGATGAAATCTGCCATCCACATCACAGGAGTACAAGTGTTTGGGAATGTGTGTGCGCTCCTCATGACTGAGGAGGGGCTGCCGTGTGGTATAATAACAAAGAAAAAGGGTAAGAGGGGGCAGCCCAATTGGATAAAGCTATTCTAATAATGAACAGCTGAACAAGCACCATCACTTCACATGATTTAATGTTTACACCATGCCACGCCTGGTTTCATATCGCTTTTCCAGGGCCTTCATTTGTTTCACCCAAAGAAAACACTTCTATTCCACAGCCTTGTTGTTTTAATTAGGGAAATTAATAAATAAGAATAAATTAATGTGGCCTCCTCGCCTCCTCCTGTACCCCCCAGAACAGTGGCAAGCACCATCCCTGCTCGCTCGCCTGCATGGGATGTATTTGCATGCCATAATTAACGCTTAATAAGTAAGTGATTCATTATGATTAGCGTGCGGATTCGCCGTAATGGCCCCTCTCTGTGCTAGCAATCAAACTCACTCTGTTTATCCACACATAAGCCCCCCTGATCCATCTCTGTCTGCGCTCCCCCCAATCTACATATCCGCCACTGTACTCCATTCTTCTGGTCCTGAAGCTGGGCCATTTATTGGGCTGCTGGTGGAGGTCTCTATCAATCTGAGTGTCATTAGGCAAGCTCAGAGGAGGAAGGGGCCCCACTGTCATCAGAAAGTGGGGACTGTCAGCAGACAGGAGGATCACTCATTTTTGTGATGAGGTTTAGATGCGGAGGTCAAAGATTTGTTTATGTATGAAGGAATTAATATATTTACCAAGTGCAGCAATAAGTTGGTAGAAAGAAGACTTCGTGTGTCAAGGGATCACTCATCATCCCTCATCCAACCCACAGCATAAACAAGAATGGGATTAATTCATTATCTTGTAATTTTAGGTGTGGGGTTTAATGGGGGAGCGCTCAAGGAGTGTGACTCTTGTAATGTGATGAAAACGAATTCATTTGAAGTCTCATGGGAGCAGTTTGTTTATTGTTTCGCATTCACGATGGAGGTGTTTAATACAACACTGATAGCTAAATTAGATGAGCAATACTAGTGATGCCACTCTGGGCCTTTGTTAGTAAAGACATATGTATAGTGAAAGACCCATTTGCCATTGTGATCATTCTCACCAGAGTTCCCTTCCTAGTGCAACTCCAGTGAAAAGGCAGAAAATACTTGGAGGTAGAAGCAGCCGATGATAAAGGTGTTCATAGCTTTTCCAAAAGGACCACAGTTAAAGGATCGTCAAACAAAGAGCCACAATATGTTCAGATGGGATAAAACTGCACACACGTGGACATGTTGGAAATAGCTTTTATGATGACTAAAAAGGGAGCAAAGTTAAAACCATGTAAGAGTCACAGCAAAAAGCTGTTGAGGTTGTATTCTTTTAAAGAATAGCAAGTGCTGCATCACTGTTTTATGTCTGAAAGTAAATGTTAAGTGTCTTCTATTCTACCTGTGCACTCAAAGAGCTAAAACATAGATTATATGGCAAATCAAAATTCATACTCCTTGGAATTTATAAAAAAATATAGCCTATAGTTCACCCAAAGCAAATATTTCAGCAGTGAGATTTCTCCCACATTTGCACTACATTAGCAGGTGCCCTGTCCTTCTGTGAAAAGAAGAGTTTGAACTGTTTCCACAAATTTAAACTCAGGCCTAACTTATTCTGTGCTTAAATAAAGCTAAACCGCACCAGTGTCTGTGGATTTATGTTGGCAAAAATGATCTGTAAAATTTCAGAAGGTGCTGACAATTCAGTTGTCACATGAGTTACAAAAGATAGATGCTATTTAATACCAAGGCTCTGCTGCAGTTTGGATGAGGTATCTGTTAATAGGAGACCCCACACAGTCTTTGTAGACATCACACCACCTGGTGTGTATTTGTACTGTACATACACACACTTACACACATACATGCCCTAACAACCTGAGCTTGTTGGGGATCTACCTGAAGATACACTCATTGGGCTTTCTCACCAACAACTGCACTTGACAGCAGCTTGCTTGAGCCATTTTGTACCCTTTGAGAAAGGTTTGCACTTTCCCCCAGCGCTCCCCCCGACCACCACCACCACCACCACCACCATACCTCCTAGAATGTTCATTGCCCAGAAAATAATTTCTCTAGTCATTTTAGTGCCTTTGTGAGCGGCAATCAATTTCTCTTCTCTTCATGATGGTCCCGCGTGTGGGCACAGAAGTTTGACCTTCTCTAAAAGATCTATCAATTTATCCGTCCATCCTGCAACCTATCCATTAATGTTTTCATCTTTCCCTGTTGTTTTTTTCCCCCCTTCTCTCGCTGGGTGCCGGCTGTTGGGTGGTAAAGTGGCTTTAAGCTCATGTGCTTATCAAGACACAAGGTGTGTGTTTGTGCAATTATACCACAGTCTTAGAGCTGGACCAAAATCAGCTGTTGGAGAAAATGAGGGTCATTTTGACAGAGGAGAATATGCACTTGAGACAAAGGGAAGGGAAGCCCATTTGGAACATGGTGATGATGGTGAACCCTGGGAGGGGACAGGGTCAGGCTAAGGCTAAATGACATATCACATTACCAGCTAGGGGTCACCCAATTTCTCCCAATCTAGTAGCAGCATTTCTGTGGCAACAGCTCTGTTCAAAGCTAATGTCTCGTTTATATGTCTGTCTTTTAGTGTTCTTCTATTCTTCTGCCCATGAAATCATCTGATGTGCTATAAAAAATAAAAGCAGAGCATCTTTGGTCCATAAAATGACTTATGAAAAAAAAAGTGTGAATATAATTGGTCTACTTTAGAGCAATTTTATACTTTACTGTACATTTCTCTCACTAAAGACAAATCCTGCCAGTATCAGAAATACTGATGAAATTACCCAAAGATGGATGTAATCGATGATCACATTATGTTGTTTGAAAAGCAGCACCTTACTTTGTGTCCGTTCCCCCGGGAGAGCGCTGATAACATAAGGAGCTTCTAAGATGCCCGAGAAGGGTCATGAACCCAGGAAGTAAAACCAGACGACAGCTGTTTCAAAACGTCCTGCCTGGAACTTAAAGACAGACAACAAGGCATTTTTGACAAATAAATAAATGGAAATGCCCAAAAGTTTGTCTTCACTAAAGAAGTTTCGAAAGACACAAAACTGTCTTAATTGTTAAAGTGTTTTCTTGTTTAAAATAGAGATATAATCCCTTTAAAGATACAATTTAATCTGTGCATTTCCATTGGGCTGTAGGATAAATAAAACTTTTGTTTTACAGAGCCTCCTCCTCTCCATGGGCCTATTCTGCTGCATCCTCTGCATCTCACCCATCTCCCCCCCATCCCCTCCACCTACCCTGAACCTTTCCATTCTCATCTCTCTCCCTCACTCGTTTTCTCTTTCCCTCATTCACACTCCTCGCTCTGTCCCTTCCAATCTCTCTCCTCCCCTTGCATCCCCCCCTCTCTAGCTCACAGGACAGTATTATATATTCCAGTCTCATGCTTTGCATGATTTGGGCAATAGATGAAGCCATATCCCTCTCTCCTCTTCGGGCTCTCCCCTCCCTCTCTCTCTCGCCTTGTTGTTTAATGTTTCAATTTGGAGGAAGCAAACATTCAATCAGACAGATTAACTGTTTAATGCATGTCATCAGTCAAACTGTCTACGAGAGGGGGCCCCTCGGCCTGGCCTGCCTCCCCCCCCCCCCAACTGCCGCTACGTCCTTCTCACTCCCCTGCTCTCCTCGCGCACACTGTCTACTCTCATATACACAGGCCCATCCAGGCTTGAGCCCAGACGCGGGGGCATCTGTGCGCACACACACACGCATGCACACAAGTACGAAAACACACACATTTACTGCATTTACACACGCACGTCGGTAAACACAGACATATGCACGACACAATCGCATATGCACGGATGGACTCGCAGACATGCATATATATATTTGGAGACATTCACATATGTATTCATGAAAAGCTCTCTCGCTGATATCAATATCAACTCTTTTTAAACAAAGCAGAAAATGCTTTGGGACATCTGCAAGCAAAATAAAAACGTGAGCGTGTGTGTTTCTGGGGTACATGGATTACACAAGACTTTCCATGTAATTCCAATGCCACGTCTACTGATGTGCTAAAGGACACATCCGCTGATTCACTTACAATTGTGAAACTGTTTTATACAATTAAGTCTTGCTCTCTTAACACACAATACACATGCACACTCTTTCCTTCCTCTCTCTCTGACTCACTCACTCACTCACACACACACGCCACAGGCCAGTGGATAGGGAAATCAAAGTGACATGGAGGTAGAGCAAGGGGGAGCGAGAGATTAGAGGAAATGAAAAGAGTAAAGAGGAAAGAGGGGAAGAGGGAATGGGAGGCCGAGCGTGTTGCAGATGGAGTAGACTGTAAAACAGGGAGTGACGCCCACATAGTTTATAAATGATACTTTATGAATTTACGATGACAACCGTAAACCATGATTTGGGAAACCTCATACCGGATACATATCATTGTTTACCTCAGTGTACAACATGAATGTGTGTCGAAACAGTGTGAACAATAAATGCATATTACCAGCAATCATTATCTTTGGCTTTCACTTATTCTCAGTATTGGTTTCTTCTGTGTGGGTGTGTTTTACTTTGGTTTGTCCACCAATAACAACAGAATCTCCAAACGTTGACAAATATTTTATAGTTCTTATTTATTTTTTTCTGACCAATGTTGCACATTTGGATTCTTAGACTGTATTACTGCAAGATTTTTAGCTTAACCGAAATATATATGTTTTAGTTCTTCAGATATACTTGAAGATTAAATTATATTTAGCCAATTTACCAGTACTGATTTATTTCCATGAGGCTACATCACAAAAAATAAATGATATTTAAGGTATTTTCATATTTAAGGAACATGAATGGGGGGTGGGGGATTATTTGCGTCAGTGACTAAGTGAATCTAAGCTAACTGTAGTTTGCGTGAGCAAAAATACAGACTAGCCAATATGAATCCAGTCATTTAACCAATCATTAATAAGCAATATAACAGGCGTTTGACTTGTAACAGTAATTTTAAAATAAATATTGACTAAATGCAGCTGTCTGCCCATAAACTGGCTAAGTTAATTGCAGTTTTAATTATTTTAAAAATGGTCGATGTCATATTTCTTCATTACATTTTTATGTGCCAGACATAATCTGCTGCAGGGTAAGAAGATGTAGAGTTACAGTTTGCCACCAAAGTGTAACAGCCTTATAAGGTTGCTGACCAGCTGTTTCACACACAGCCTCACTCTGTCATTTTCTTCGCCATCGCTCTTTGTTTTACTCTCCCTCACATTCATTTTTATTTTATCTCCCGGTGCTGTGGAGCATCTCGTGTATCTCCCTCTCTCCCCGACTCTCTGACCACAGCGCAGAGGGTGGCCAAACCTGGTAAGTATTGACAGGGAGCTCCAGTGACACGGAGAGAGCCAGTCAATGCCCAGACACCCGGGGCAGGGGGTCAATGACAAAAGGTAGGCCGCCTGGAAAGAGGGAACACAGAAAGGAGGGAGAAAGCTGAGGGGATAGGAGGGGAAGAAGGTTCAGAGATAGGGAGGCACAAGATATGCACTGAGATAATACAGCTGAAGCAAAAGACATACAAGGTGAAAGACAAAAGAAACAAATGGGAAGATGGCAGACAGAGGAAGGAAGAGAAGCATGAAGTAGAGATGGCAAAATAATGAAATGTAAGCTCATAGCTGAAAGAAGGTGTCAAGGTCAAACAAGACAATATTTAGTGATGGTTCAGACTCTAGTAAAATGTTGTGATTTGGCTAATTTTATTGCCAAAAAGATTTGAGCAGGTGGTTACAAATGATGAAAATGATGAAAATTTTGTTTTGCCAGGTCTTTTCTTTAAATTCAAGGTGGCAATGTGGAAGTTGAGTAGGAACTGAAGAGCAGGGATCAAACAAGGCTGACATGAAGGTTCTTGGAGAGTCTGGATGGGACAGCGATGAGATAGGATGCTAGACTAGGATTAACAGACCTATACCAGCGCGCACACACACAGTGTGTATTGACACACAGAGAGAGTGTCAGCATGTATCGAACGGCGGGCGGTAAGTGAGCCCTCCTCTCCCGCCCATTCTCTCCTCCATGCTCCTTCTTTCTATCGGATATCAGTCCCTTCTCCTCTAATCATTTCCTTCCTTTTGGCCCTCTCTTCTTTCTAATGCAATTATCCCTCATTCATTCTTTCCTACCTCTTTCCCTCTCTTTATAAGACTTCTATCCTTCTCCTCCAGGTGCTACTCAGATTCACTTTCTGAGATTTTCTTTTCTTTTTTTTAGTGTCTCTTTCCTCTTTTTCTTTGTCTCTCCAGTCATGTTCTGCTAACAACACCGTGTCTACCATTGTCAGTTGTACTTATTGTTCCTGGTTGTTTGCTCTTACCTGGCTCTCTTCTTTGTTTTGATCTTTAGTGATCAGTCTCCCGTATCCTCTGTGTGTGACAACAAGGTTCTCATTAATCAATATCACTCTCCAAATGTGATAACATTCTTCTCTGAGCCTCTGCAATCTGGCCAAGAAAAAAAAAACAAAAAAAAAACATACATTACACTTGTGAACAAATGTAGAGGTGAGAAAAACAACCACCAATTTACTACTCCAGATTTAGCATCAAAAAGGTATGCTACTTTAGGATACATGACCATCTGCAGTGTCTGCTAGGTCTATATAAATATATTCATCACATCCCTTTGTTGAATAAGTAATTATCTGATGCTATTTGTCCAGATTTTAAGTTGTTTCTGAAGCGGTTAAATCATTTTGCAGTTTTGTTGACTGAAATGCTTCTTTTTTTTTCACAGATAGCCTGACTTTTCTGTTAGCTGCCTCGTGTTTCTTTGAAAACTCACAGATCAAAGCGTTAATTGCCAGACCTGTTTTTGGCTGAGGATATCTGCTAATTGGCATTGTACCTGCAATGATTGTTGCAGCATTTGTAATTGTGATTAAGTTATTTACAGGTTGTGTGTATTTAAAGTCTGTTTCATTATAAGTTTGCACTGTTTTATCTAAACCCTGTCATTTATAGGTTTAAAGAAAAGTCTAATTTTCATGTTTTTTTTCCCCTAATTCTGCTTAAAAAAATCTGTACAATTTAAAACAAGAGTACTGTGTGAATTCTGTATGTGGTAATTTGAATTATTTAATTAATAAAGCAGCAAATACAACAATGAAATCCATTCACAGTGCATCACATAGGAATAATGTGTTCTGTTGAATATACATTAATAGGCACCGCACGCTTTGACCTCAGGCTACAGACCTGTTAACACTTTCCACTCACTGTTAAAGTGTCTGTGGGTTACTTTGGTCTCAGGTGACACTTCTGCAGGGCACAATCAAGCCGAGTAGAAAAAAACTTGCCTCCTAAAGAGAGAACGAGCAAATTTTCCTGGATTAGCCCCAAATCCAGCAACAGAATACAAAAGAGATGAGGACATAAAGGCTTTATTGCTGTATGCTGAAACAAGCATGTTATCAGTCATCGTGCTGCTGACAGTACTCTCCGTATGTGCGTAAGCAGATCCACAGAGCAGAAACATGGATCATATGTTTCTTGCATTACTGGACTGGATGTTGCAAATGAGGGGACTTCATTTGAAGTGCATTAATGCCCATGTGTAATATCGTTAGCAACCTAGGATTTGCCCTAACACCTGTCCTGTGTTTGCCTGGACCAGGCCAAACTGCCATTAACAGGTTAGTTGCTCACGTCTGTATGCAGTCATCTACTCTGTAATACACTGCACTGTGCTTTCACCCTCTCTCCTCCTGCAGAGTTATTAGGCCGATGCTCTGTTCTGCAGCACTTCATTGCTCCTGTTAGGTTTATAACAAGACTGATAAGAATTCAAGGGGAGGGGTATTTCTCAACAAGCACATTGGCAGACAACCACCCTTTCCTCGCAAATTTGTGAGCCTCGCTTCCTGTATGCCTCGCGCCCGGCGCTCTGCCGGAAACAGATGGTTCCCGGAATGTCCTCGAGCAGACTTCAGAGGAGCTGCGACTAGCCCGCGAGGCGCGTGAAGGAGGGAGGGAGCGCGATGTCTCTCAGACAAACTTAACTTCTCGTGTCTCTCTCTCTCTGTAGCTCTCCATCTTCCCGCTCCATTAGGATACTTAATAATAGTTCAATGTGATTATGTTGCCACGCAGTGAGCTCTTAAAGCAGATTCAGTTCACTGTTATCTTACTCACTTTACCTTATCATCTAACCTAATAGAACACCATTGTTGTTTAGACTACAAACAGTTATATGCAGAGCTTTAGTAGAAGCACCTACACAACATTTTCCCAACTCATAAAATCTGGGAAAAAGACAAAATCCCCCCCAATCTACATGTCAGCACCAACAGTTGAGCTATCCTGCCACCAGTTTACCACCCCTTTGTGCTATCATCACTTAAAAACAAGCGCACTCTTGATGATAAAGCTAGACGGTAACCTCAAGAGTCACTACCATGGGGCCAAACGAGTGAGAAGTCTGTCAGTTGGCCTGCAAATGGAGGGCCTAAAGTTATCGTTCAGTTTATCATTGGTGTTGTTGCTGAGTTGGCACATCTGCAGCTCCAGGATACTGCCACATTTTAAAACTTTCCTTTATTTTGATGCAGTGATTGAAGAAATTGTGAGATGGGAAACAGAAAAGATTTTTTTTTAAATGTAACAGTAGAAACAGAAACAGAAACCTGGCAGAAGACAAAAACCAAAAGTCTTGATCAAAAGACACCACTCATTTTCTTTCTATAAATCACAGTTAAGCTCACTCATTCTTCAAGTCTATCAGTCATTTTGTTATTCTGGTATATTGCAAACAGCCCCAAACAAAGGTAGCTATATTATGTCTTAGACCTTGGAATGATAAGCTACTCTGTCAGGTTAAGTTTACCAGTTTTTATTTCACCACTGCATCCCCGCTGATATGAACTGCAGCATGACAGATTTCAGCAGGAAGCATGTCTTGTTTCATGGGTCGCTGATATGACAAAGCTAGAGAAGCTTGGAGTTAAATGACGTGACCTCTTCAGGGTGAGATGTGGTTTCCGGTTACTTGGTTACGGATGGGTATTTATTGGTTGTTTTATTCTAACCTTTTTTGTTATTAAAAAAAAAAAACCCTGGGAAGATAAACTGGCATTCTTGATCTGCGTCGAACTCAAAAAGTGGCTAAAAGAAGAAAAGAAGGCGAGAGTTTGAACTTGAAGAGTGTGTGCTGCGGTGGTTTCAGCACCTCGGACAGCAAACTTTATGTTCGGGGGGGGCAAATTCAGCACCGCGGACAGCGAAGCGAAAAACACCGATAAGTGCTGACCTTGGTGAGGTAATCACAGTACTGAAGTTGTGTCATTTACGGAAAGAGGCAACTGCGAACTAAATACAGGAGAGCGGCGATTGAATGATTGCGTGTCAGACAGAGTGATGCCACTGTAACAAGAAAAATCGCAGTAAAACGAGAGAATTAAAAAACAAAATCTGTTCAAAAAACCGAATCCAGGTATATTAAATATCATTTTAAATACATTTTCATTCAACAGAGCATTTTACGACGTGGTAATTCCACTAAAAAGTTTCAGCACTTCGTCCACAACGCTTGGACGCTGCAAATCCCCAAACGCTTATGCTGCGAAATGCAGCATATTTCCGGACCCTTATTCAAAATCTTTGCAAAAGGCAAAGAAACATCAACAATTAAGGAACCCTGATCCATATAAGAGTACCAGCATAGGGAAAGTACCCTCTCCAATTAGCCCCCTGTAATCCACAGCTCATCCCTGTCTTATGGCAGCCTTGTTTTACAACCAGTACTTTGATCCGAACTTTGAGGTACCTGACGATCAGGCCCTTTGTTACACAGCACGCCTTGGCTAATCTCACTGACCCGGCGCAACCTTGACCACCCACTCCCCCCAGCATTGTGCCTGGCTCATCGCCGCCCCGGACACACAAGCTTCCCAGGAGAGACAAAAGAGCCCGCTTGATCGTTTCATCAAATGCGTCCCCGCTTAAGCGCAAGTGCGCGCCGCCGACCTCCCACACGTCCCAGCAGCGGGGATAAGGGGGGCGGGGGTCGATGCAACATAGTCAATGATCCATAAACAGGAGCCAATAGGCGAGCGGGTAATGAGGGACTTTATTTGAACTTTATATAACAATAAGAAGCTATATTTGGCTTGCTGGGAGAACGAGGCAGATATGGAGCTGCTTGATGGATAGACAAGCAACGATCCAGAGTCTGCTTTAAGATATAAAGACTAGTGTCACTGTAGACTCGCACCTTATAAAACAAACAAAACAGGCGTACGAATGTATAAATAATAATAATAATAATAATAATAATAATAATAATAATAATAATAATAATGATAACCATTTCAGGACATATGCTTTTGCTCTAGCGATGGACAATAAAATGCACACAAACACTTTAACTCAAACAGAGAGAAAAAGAGAGGAGTGAAGCACCTTTCACCCCCCCCCCCTCCTCCCCCCTCTCCTCCTCCGTCTCCCCTCTATCTCTCGTTTTCGCCCCCCTCCTCCTCTCCCCCAACTCCCTCTCTCTTTCTCTCTGGAAAAAAAAACGGCAAGGAGGCGCGACTCGCAGGGCCGCACATAGCTGATCAATATTCGATTTAGTTGCTAATTTAGGGCCTTTCTATAGCTGTCATCCCGTGATGTATGAGTCCTAACCCGAGGTCGCCGCGGAAAAGAAGAAGAAGAAAAAAAAATAAGAAAAAAATCAAACACCAGTCAACTTTTCACTTAACAATAGAGGGACTTGAATATTATTTATGGGCGAAAGACCCACTTTATGGGTGAATTGCTCCTATCGCTGGTGGGATGATGAAGCGCCTTGTAAGTACATGCCACACAGGCTTTGACACCGGGGTAAACAGACATGCAGGCCGGGGAGAAACATGTAAACACGCGGGGAAGCGCGCCGCTTTTAAAACAGGCGCAAACAGGGAAATATTCATATCAGCAGACGTCAATATTTCAGTCTGGCGGAGTTCACGGCGCAATTTGAACGCACGCATTTGATTAATGGCGTTCGCGTGATAAAGAGATGCCTCCGCCCCGCACTCAGTCACCCGCGTGCGTGTGCGCGTGCACGGCGCGCGGTTTCGCACGCGCACGCAGGCAAGTTTAGAATGACACAGAAGATATCCTCTTTGACACGCGGACTAATATTATGTATTATGGGCCTAATTGTTTTTGCACATTGCTTTGCGCGCGCACGTAAGGACACCCATCACATCTGAATGCTGCTGCTTTATTTTGCCACTTAATGTCTTCCCGATCGATCACTGTACTAAGGATGTTATCAATAATTTGAAAGCTTGATTAACTTCAACGTTTCCATAACAATCCTACCACGTTTATTCTCTCTCTCGAATTTTTAATTAACGCTTGCTTAATTAGTTCGAGATCGTTTGAGAGTGAGATACTTTGTTTTGGGGGGGAGGGGGAGGAAATTAACATAAAAATCTCTGCTGATAAATTGATATATTATCAGGAAAGAAATGTTGTAGGAATTTCTAGGCGGAACGAGTCATAAACAGACATCCATCAAAACAAGACAGCTTGAGACAATGTATAATTCTTTGGCAGTATAATTTAATTATTTAATGACTATACCATTCTAATTTCTTCAAATAATGAGGTTGTATGTTCTTTCTGCCTGAATTACTCATAGACAAAGAGAACAATGCAGCATAAACAGGAAACTAACTTCCTCAGGTGACAAATTATTTTTAGGAAAAGCCAGCCAGTGGCAACATTCACGCTGCATGTTGTGCTGGCCTGCTACTCGCTTGAACCAGCATCATTTTACTTAATCAAATAGTGAATTGCCAAACAAGGGTACAAACAAACAAAAAAATCTGTACAAATGCAGAGCTTTACCAAAAAAGAAAAAAAAAAAAACACCAGGCAGACAAGCAAACACTGAAATTGTTGACAGAAATTTCTGTATATCTGAGTGGCAATTGATCTTTAAATGCAAGCAGTAGGCTGGCATGTAGACCACTGAATGAATAAAAGGCATTTTAATTAGTGTGATTAGTTAAGGAATCAATGAGCTGGCACTAGCAGAGCTCACAGGGAGACCTGGGATCAGCTAATGGAGCAGTAGAACTCCAAAGTAAGCTTTTACACCCCTGCTCTGACTACAAACTCCTTTTGTTATTGGCTCATTTCTGCAAGCGTAACCTCCCAATCCAGAAAGCAAGGGATGTTTTAAAACGCCACTCAAGTGCCAAATAAAACTTCCAATAAATATTAACAATAATGGATGAAGCTCTGGATGCGTTTGGGTTCCCTTCTCCGGTGTGTTTAAGAAATAGAACCAGTGGCTGTTTCTGGCATAGGAGCCACATATCATTTTTTACATAGTCTATACATTGCAGATCAAGTGTGTTTACCAATCTCTTTGCATATAAAGTAGAATATGGAGAGTGGGAGTGTGCTTATTGGCTGTTGCCAGCTGCCATGCAGCCTCCTTGTTGTTTGGTGAAAGTGAGAGTGTGATTTCCCCAGACCCTGCTCCCCGGGGATGCCTGGCTCCCACTGCCATCTCCCCAGAACCCCACCGGTTAAACGGACAGGTCATTGATACACACAGGCGCACACACACCCCCTCTCTGCCTATCTTTCAATCTCCCTTCCCCTAGATAGGCTCCCACTCCCACATAAAGGCCACATTTCCCTGGTCATTACTGGTGAGTCAAAGAGAATCTCTCACCTCACTGTATGCACAATAATCAGATCAAACCTGGAATTACCATCATTAGATATATTGCAGGAGGCGAATCATAAGGAAACGACTCCGTGAATAATAGCCAACACTGCCAATGAGAGTTGTAATTGTAAATCTGATTCTACCCCTAAACCACACGCTGTAATGAACACCCGGCATTTTTTAAATGACTCAAATGAAATTGATGCCGATTCACCAAGCATGAATGACAGCTCATATGAAGATGTGTGCTGGGAATGAGATATGATCGGGGATCTGAGAATGTGGGTGTGTGGATTTCGGTTGTGTGCGATAGCGCGTGCGGATAGTGGTGGCCCTTGAATGGGGTGTTTAACAGTGGTATTAATAATCTCCATGATCTATGAGCTCGTCTGATGTCAGTCAGCCATTAGAGAGACAGACTCTCTGTGTTCTCCACACCTCGTTTCCTCCCCCTCGCCCGTGTCGGCCCCCCCGAGATAATTGTGTGTTAATGGGTGAGAAGGGTGGGCGTGAGGGGGATTAGAGCCTGGGGAGGGAGGAATAGAAGGATTATCAGGGAGATGGGTCATTGTTAACAGACGAGATGATTAGGTGCAATGAGTGGCCCTTCCTGGTCACAGAAATAGTGGAAGAGTTGTTTGGCAATAATTAGAGGTCAAACTCTGCGCCAGAATGGGAAAAAAAAATGACAAAGGTGAGAAAAGACTGACCTTTTAGTACAAGACATATCTGAGGCTGTGATAATGAGGGAGTAAAAGGTAATAGTTTGCTTGTGTTCCTGTGAAATGGGGAAATCCAAAGCCAGGTGAGGTAGCCTAAAGCCATTTACAGGTCCTAATCTGGGTGGAATGAGCCGTGAGAGGAAGAAGGAACTAAAGTACACCGACTAACAGGTCTCCCCTGACCCTTCTCCAACTCCCGCTCTCCCAACTCTACTTTTCCTCTTCCTCATTTCCTCTCTCCTTCCAAGCCTCCTTTCCACCAATAACATCTACAAAACAAAGTTGCCTGGCATTGACGGGACCCGAGAGGCTGTCAGCAGGGAAAGGAGGGACTCACCCCCAGCCAAGAGAAAGAGGTAAGAAAGGAAATGAGTGTGTGTGTGAGAGAGGGGGGGGGGGGGAGAGAGAGAGAAGGGAAAGGGGGGTGAGGAGACTGAAGCGTTTCTAATTTAAATAAACCCTTTGGCAGACTGAAACTGGCAGCGAGCTTCCCCTTTGCTTGCAAGGAAAAGATGGAGAAGAAAGCAAAAAGGGAAAAAAGGGAGGGCAAAAGGAAAGGAGCGATAGATAGATGGATATTGAGATGTCTCTGTGCTGGTTTGCTTATCCGCATGGGAGAGTTAGAGGCCAGAGGAGAGGAAAGGAGAGTGGAGGAATATATAGACTGAAGTGGAATAAGATAGGGAGCTAGAAGGAGCAGAGATAGGACACAAATAATGGGGAAAAACACTGACAAGATACACAGGTTAAGGGAGAGGAGAATAGGAAAGAGCTGTGAAAGTTAGGTAATAGAGGTGTGTGTGTGTGAATAGATAGAGGTACGATCCATCTGTTGGGAAGAGTTCATCCATCCTCCCCCTATTGAAGAAACAGAGAGAAACAAAGAGAAAGAAAGAAAGTAAAACAGGGTTTCTCAGCAGTGGGTCCCATCAGTCTCATCTCATCAAAACTTGGCTGAAGTTTTTTGGATGGCTCCCAGCTCCAATCTACTCAAGGCGCCACACTCTTCTCCGTCACACTGTCTCCCCCTGTCTGTCCCTTTGGCTCGTCACAGCAGTGGCCTGCTTACTGGGCTATACGCTCCTAATCGGCTGCCACAGAGAGAGGAGCTGCAGCAATACAGGCTATAATCTAAAGTCTCACTTGTGAACGGCAGAGGATCCCCGTGTTAGTTTGTCTGCTGTTTGTTGTGTTGGACGAGAAATATGTGGCAATAGGAAAACTGCACAGGCAGTGGATGAGAAGGAGAAATGAAAGATCTGAAAACACCGAAAAGCAGCAAAAACAACAATTCAAAGCACTAAATCAAGTGTTGGCAACGTTTTCTGTTCTGATCTAAGGGGATAAGAAAAACACACTTATCCACAATACAGATTTTTCTTAAATAAAGAAAATGTGGTCGTTTTTTTTCTAATGCCTGACTTACTGTTTATAGTTTACCTAACATCATCTGAAGGTCATCTAAATCCCTTTTTTATTTCCCACCACATCACTTAACATAATGTTTGATTAAAGAGCATGCTCATATGCATATAGACTGGCTATTACAGGTATATTACTTGACATGAATGTTGACAATATATGACAAGATGCGATTACACAGTCCCTGGATTAAAGATGCAGTGTGTGTGTGTGTGTGTGTGTGTGTGTGTGTGTGTGTGTGTGTGTGTGTGTGTGTGTGTGTAGGCCCACAGGTAGGGGCAAAGTCTACAGGATAGATGGAAAGGAAGGAGAGAGAAAGAAGGGGAGAGAGACTCCCGACCCCCTCCTTCAAACATACACGCTGAGAACTGGCTCCAGCTCCAGCTTCGCTGGAGTGGAGAACCATAAATCTTCATATAGCGGCTGTTTTGATTAATGCAGCCGAGTCGAGCTAGGGGGCTGGACCTATCCCATTACGGCCTAATGGAAGATGGAGCGGCGCTGTCTCCACCACTAGGCCCCTGTCATTTGTTCCACTTTGCAGTCCATTTGGCCGAGAGACTACAAGCCACTCCATCAAAAATATTTTCAGAGTTAATTTCCGCCCGCTTAATTCGCCTTGATTCGGATTGCGTATCGAATGGCAGGATCGATTTTCGCCTGGCGTCTAAATTAAATAAAAGAGAGGGGGGTATACTTTAAGTCTGCATTTTCTTTCTTTTCTCTTTTCCATTCCATTCTTCCACCTCTTTTCCAGCCATCCTTTACCGTGGGCCCGCTCATTCCTTTTTTACGATGCATCTCATTTCCTCTTTTCTCTTAGATTTTGATAGACCTGCGTTTGCGAAGCAGGAGGCGGCGTGGATCTGACTGTAGTTACAGATGAAGGTAGGATGAGTTAGGTTGGATGGATTTACAGGTTTTCTATTCATGGGAAATTCGTTTAAGAAAGAAAGAAAAAAGAACGAACGAAAGAAAGAAAGACTCAATGATGTCTCCACAATGTGTAGATTCTGAAGAAGATTTGGAAAACATGAAGTGAAGAAGAATTGGACAGGCCTGCATGAGAAAAGTGGGGTAAATTAGGGGCATCGGGGTATAGAGGGGGTGAAAAATAATAGGGGGGCAAAGTATCAAAAAAGAAATGAAAAGAGGCAAAAAGCACAGTGACAAATTGGTCGAGTGTGTCGTGAATTCCCTTTTAGATTTAAAGCCGCGTGTAGCCTATCGTCATATCTTTCCAGAGTAATTTATTTTCTCATTTCTCTCTCTCTCCCCTCACTCCCCTTCTCCCTCTCTGTGTGAATTTATCTGGTAGTCACGTGGCCAGAGGAGGGGGGAAAAAGTCAATAAAAGTCTCTGGCGACAACTGTTTCCCCCCTTGGTCTCTCGTCTCCTTCTTGCATTATCTCTCTTGTTTTGCTTTCTATTTGTTTATTCACTGAAGGTGCTTTGCTCCTCCCTATTTCCTCATCCTTCGCCTGCGTTTCCTGTTTCGGATCCTCTCTCATATCATAGGACTACAAGCCTATACCTATTCCTCTCAAGAGAGGCCTATTGATTTTATTCTTCCACTAACAGCAAGCCCCACACTTTGAAATTACAAAATCAGGAAGCTGTAGAATCCATCTCTCGTATCCACCTCAGAAATATTTCGATAATCATCAGAAAGTTCTCAAAGGCTTACAGGTTGGAGATGAAGGGCGGTAAGTTTTGTCTCGGAGAAATGATACCACTTTTAGATCGTATACATATCAACAAAAGGAATTAATGTTGAACTAATTTGATTTTATTACACTGATAAATTTAGGGGTTCATTTATAGCCCTGAAAGGCAATTTATGGCCAGGCAAAGCGACCACAGTCACCAGTACTTTGATATATCGCAAAATAATTGTCATTAGCTAAAACATCATCAATCCTTGATTAAGGATCCAAAATCATGTATAAACAGCATTTTTATTCATTTATATTTATAGAAAGATTTTTATAACAGTTCTTGGTCAACGTGAAGCTCATTTGAGATGTAACCGAGTCATTTAAAAACTGTGACACGATTAAACTGTTCACTTTATATTATCTTTAAAATGTGTTAAAGCTCAACTCTTATTAAAAATGTGTGTTTCTCTTTATAAAAGGTGCACTGGCAGATACATTTGTATCAGAGTATTTTAAATTCAAATACCAACTTCAAAAAATCTAGTCCATATCAGTCTTGCTTCATAGTTTTAGTGTTAAAACAAATTTGATCTTTTGCTCAGACTCTTAATATAATATATTATTGACTATAACTGCCAAATACATGTATTAAAAGACAAATATGTGGCTATAAAGTGGAGTAAATCAGTCTATAACAGAATTTTAAAACATGCATGTTCTATGCTATAATGATACACTGCCAAATTAAGTTCAAACTAAAGCATTTATGCATGGAAACTACTGTAGGAGAAGATGTCCAGAAGCTTAAGGCTCGTGCTACTGATGAGCTGAAAGGCTTGATAAGATGGAAAGGTCTCTGTGTTCTGGATATCCTCGGGGGGTTTGCACTTCCACAGCAAACAGGACTGATGGCCGACCCACCCAATATGACTTGCTCACTCAGCCCCTCCAATATCGGTGTCTCTATTTCAGTCGCCACATCTGTTATTGTCTGATTCTTAAGAAAAAAGTGGCTGAGCAGAGGATAATGAAATCAAAGCCCAACACACACAGTCAACAAGCCCCAAGAAACACAATGTGTCAATATTAATCTCTCTGACAGAAAGTCGAAATATGGCATCTGTCACACATCATCTTCCTTCTCTCCTGTCTTTCTTTGGAGTGGAAAAAGATGGAGAGGAGGTGGTGCTGGTGAGAGTGAAGACGGGGAAGTTGTTGGAAATTGCGGACATGGACCAGAAAGGGCAAAGGACTATATGGGTTTCCAAGAAATATTTTGTTTGAGGCATATAAAGTACTGGGAGAAAGTGCTTTATGCATGACTTACTGACAGGAATAAAACCTGGAGCATTGTTAGCCTTAAGCTTTCATTACATGAGATTTAGGTATAGACAGCTAGTACATTCTCCTGACTGAGGCCTAACTGGAAATATAATATGGATGAAAAAAAAAAATTGTTTCCAGGGATGAAATACGACCTAATATCCAAGCGCATACACAATGTTTGTCAACCCCTTAATATTTTCTCTATTTCTGCAAAGATATGACCTAAAGCATCCTTAAAGTACAACAAATGAGAAAACTAGAATGTCAGTGATGTAGTGGCTCACCCTGCTCATGATCCATCACAATTCACAGGTTATTGTAATTTGTGGAGTACAGAAAGAAAGTTATAAGTTTAGTTATCACATAGTTGGCTGAACTGTTCAAAATGATGAGAATTAAAATCCACTGAGAAGTGAAGGAGGCTGACAAACAGTCAATTCTGTAGTAGGAGTAGCAATTCTCCTACTACAGAATTTGACTTTCCCCTTTAAGTGCAGTTTGGGTGAAGACCCAAAGTATATGAGAAGAAGTGATTCCTATGAATTGTAGAGATGATGGTGGATGGAAACATTGTCATTGCATAATCTTAGTCTTCAAGAATGAAATATAACATATCTGTGAGGGGAAAAAGATATTTCAGTACATTTGCGAAGCAATAAATGCATTTAAATATCTGTCAGTCAGCCCAGGATATAAGACCGCCTTTATGGTTGGTGTGCTCTCATGGACTGCTTACATCAAATATTTTCAAAAGTCCAAACCTTTCAGCTAGATTACTGTCAGGACTTTGATTTTACATTTTCAAAGCATTATCTTCATTAAAAGCACTAAGTTAGAACAATGTCTTTCTACATGACCAGCTTTTTTTCTTTTTAGTTCAAAGACATTTTCCATTAAAAGGTGCTGGTATATTTCACAATTCATTGCTCCACCATGATACTACAACCACCCCATTTCACAGATGAGATAAGGTATTTACCTTCCTCCCAACACAATGTTTCTTATTGGTCTCATTCATTAACATAGTTAAAACAACCATCCAATTTATTCCTGTGATATTTAGCAAGATGCAGATGGCCAATGATGTTCTTTTCTGCTCAGACTGACTTTATCTTTGCAGCTCATTTTTGTTTAGGGTTCTCCTGATGGGCCACTATAAGCATGGTCAAATATGACAGAGGGCTTGAGTGGCTTGGATTAGCCTTGCTCCTTTAGTGACCTCTAAGACTATTACACAAGGATCACATACTTCATCCATGCACAGATATGTGATACTGGCTTATTTCCCACATTAAATAAATCAGGACATTTATTTTTTTTCTCTTTAAAAAAAAAAAAAGCAAACTAGGTACTCTTAATGTAATCTTAAGACTTTTTTTGAAAATCTAATAACTTTTTTTTTGGAGGGGAGGGGCATGTTTATGCAGAAATTAATACACTCACTATGTAGTACAACTACATATTTAAGGTAAAAAAGGCTAAAAGCAACAGGTCTGTGTGAGACACAAGCTTTCTGACTACAGGGTAGAAAAACTAATATTTGTTGTAACAAGATGCTTAAGGGCACCAATCACAACACAAGATCTCTTGGTGATGAGATATAAAATGTCCTCCTATATTTCATCAGTTTTCCCATGCTTGAGGTTTCTCCTCCCTTGCACATCCCTTCCTCCATCCTTTATTTATCCTTCAATCATCCAAGACACTCTCTTCTTTTTCAACCCGTTATCCCTTTCTCCCACTCACTTCTCCCAGAACACTTTCCTTTCTTTCATTCTCTCTCCATCTGCTTCCTTTTCCTCCCACCTCTCCTCTTCCTCCCTCCCTCTTTCTGTCTTTTGGACACTTCTCTTGGTCCTTTCGGTATCCCTCCACCCTGCCTCTACACCCTCTTTCCCCCCTCTTTCCCCTGTGATGAATGAGTCTGTCTGCTGGGTGCAGTTCATATTTACTGAGCAGGGGAGCGCACACTGTCAGTCTCTCTTGCCCTCCACATCTCTATTCCTCCACTAAAGAGACAGAGAGAGCAAGAGGTTACAGTGGGATGAGAGGAGGAGGGAGGCCAATGCAAAGAGATCCACTTCAGCAGTCAGCACGATAGCAGCTGGCCTGGTGGGGACCACATTAGTATGGACTAGCATAGTTTGTCAATGCTAGCATTTGGCGTCGGAGTGAGAGAGAAATCCTGCGTACCTCTTGACCAAGCTGTCAATGTGGTGATGCTAATAGGGAATAAACAGTGTCTTTCCATCCTTTTATGTGTAACTCGGCAGCCCACTCTCAGTTTTCTCTCTCCTTCCTTTGTGTGAGCCATGCTTTTAGGCAAAGTGGACTTGAGAGGGAGAGAAGTAAGAGCCGCTACCAGCAGCAGCTTACCAAAGGCCCACAAAATACCTGGTTTCATCTACGCCCACATGCAGCAGTGTGTTGCAGCGAGTCAAACTGTGTCTTTTGACCCGTGTGTTGACCCCTTCATGAATGAGAGGAATGGATGTGGGCCTACCAGAGCCCAAAGGGACAGGCCAAGAGCCGCCGCAAAGCCCTGCAGAGCCACCATCTCTTCCCACACACTGACCTCGGAGGCCAGCCAACACCAAAACCACTGTAGCGTGACGACATCAGTGACACGCAGCGCCAACGCGCGCAATGTGTTCCTCTGCCAAATTGACAAAAATATAGACAGTAAATACAAGGAAAATTGGATAGCTCAAATTACATCACAAAAAGAAAATCCTCTCAACTGGACTTTTATAAGATTCAATATGGGGTAATTTAATTCTCAGTCTGCAACCTAAAACACTACCAAGTGTCTGTCAAAGGTGGCTGATTGAAAATGTTTTTTGCCATTTGGCTTTCAGACGGGGAAACCTAAATAAATGTAAGGTTTTACGTTGTCAATTTGTTGATGATTTGCAGTAGATTCTCAGCCATTTTAGTGCTTCTATATCTTCCCTGATAAAATGTAATGTCACTGTAAACATTGAAATAACACAGCTGTATGTTCAAATCCAAGAAGGACAGTGAAAAAGGATGAAGGGAAAATAGAAACAGGAGAGGAAAAGAGCAGAACGCTGAGAGGGGGGGAAGGAAAGCATCATGCCATAATCATCTGAATATTAGGGAAAATTGGACATAGGAAAGGCGAAAATTGGATATGGGAAAGATTTCTGAAGAGCAGAGGAAAGCCTGAATGCATCAAATGTGAAAACAATGATGGATATCAAAACGGATGGAAACAAATGCGGGCCCCTGTGGATAAATCACTGCTGTAAAATCTCTTTTAGAGATCCTAAAAGCCATCTTCAGCCAACAAATGAGAAGGTCAGAGGTCTTTCACGGGGAGCGCTGTAAGATGAAGCAGCACTGTTTATGATGAGGGAGGAGGTATAATGTTGCTTTACAATGGAACATAAAACATATTTTCTACATACAGTGCCAACCACAAAGCTCATTCCATACTGTAGTTCAAACAAATAGCCTAAACTTCTGAGTAGGAGACATTTCCTGAGCTCACTCATTCCCCGAAGCATCCTTTCCACAGCTATCCATTTCCCCCTGGTGTCTCAAGAGAGGAACTACTGCCATTTCAAAAGGTGGTCTTTTGGGGAGAAATCTTCAACCAGCTCGCCCGGTCTAAGACTGGTGTAGGCCTCAAACTGTCACGCATCCAGCTGTCACTCAACTGGGGATAGGATACGCATAACACTGCATGGAAAGGGTAAACAGTAACACCATTATTTATCAGGACCCATTCTCTCCCATCCTGTGTTTGTGTGCCGCAGCGCTCCCCCCACCACCTTCTCATCCCTGGATCATATTTGTCCATCTGCCTGCCACGCCGATGGAACATTCCAAAAATGGCTGCTGTGCAATCTATCTCAATTTTCCAAATCTATTAACTTTCTTTGTGTGGCCTGCCTCTCCTCGAGCCCGATCTTTAAAAACCGTGGTTGTTCAACAATTATGATAACTGCAACAGGGGGAATTAGAGAATCCACCCATTCATCTCTCTGCCCCTCCTCCACACAGACATGACGCGGCTAAATGAAAAATGGACACGCTTTAAGAAGTATTGATTCCAGCTTTAAACAAAGGTACAGTCAATATTATTTACTCCTAAATATATCTTTGTTATCTGTGCTGGAATCGTAGTTACTACTCTGTCCCTGTAATTGCGGACATAAAAATAATAGACCAATTCCCACTGAATTGACCGAGACAGGTTTGGTTGTGGCCCGTGTCCTAGTGATGCATATCCTGGGTGTAAATGAACGTGAACAAGGTTTTCCTCTGATGACTACCTTACTAGAGGTAGATATACACACATATTTATATATATAACAATCCAAATAGGAAATAGAGTGAAGAAGACACAAAGCAATGCGTTTTACACATCTGAAAGATATAAATGGAGCTTTTCTTTTCTATGCATTGTTTTCAGAATGTTTCCCTCTCACAGAGCTTTGTCATTTATTAAGTTTATGATTTATTTTTTTCCTACTAAATATTCCATTAGGCCCGCTGGGGTTTCTTTTCTCATGTTCAAAATATACGTTTGTTTTGGGGGTTTTAATCAGATGTGTTGTGTGTCCTATAATAATCTAACATTTCTAACTGGCAAAAAAGGCCTTGATTATGCTAGTCTGTTAATCTTTTGCAGACATAATCAGACAAACACAAATGAGAAGTATCATATTTATTTATTGCTCTGTGTAGCTATGCTGCTGACTTTAAGACTTTTGCACCACGCAAATGCATAAAAAAAAAATTCTGCAAACATCAAAGTTTTTATATGATGAATGAAAATACACAGTCAGGCCCATAGGTCTTAAGACAGTGACATATGTATTATAAATTGGACTCTGTTCACTACCACAGTTGACTTTAAAACATCTTGATCTGTCTTTTTTAATTAAAAAAATTAAGATGTGATTAAAATGCAGACTTTCAAATTCATCAAAATATCAAGTTTGAGTTTTAGTAATTACAACAAATTTTAAAAATGGTCCCGCATTTTCAGAAAACTCAATACTAACTCCACAAATGGGATAATTTTAAATACAAGGACTCTTTTTTTAAACTTGGATAAAAATCCTTTGCATTCAATGACTGCCTGAACTTGAGACCCATGGACAACATCAAATTCTACATTTCCTACTGTGGGATGCTCAGCTGGGCCTTTAATGCAGTTACAACTTTAGGTCTGTCACCATCTCTGTGCAGTCTCACCACTGTGTGACCTCACAGATTGAATAGATCCCACAGCCTGTCATGCACCTTGCAGTCATAAGGCCTTTTCTCTGGCATTTTCATGTGAATATACTTTCAACTCCTGCACCTTTCTATTGTTTGTTTGTAGACACACTCATGAGGTGTGTGTCACCAGGAACTACAGATATTACCTGTACAATGGGAGCAGTGTAGTTACCACTATTCCCAATACCATGCTATACCTGGTGACAGCAACTCCTCAAAACAAACTGGTCGTGTGTGATTTCCCAGAAATGACATGAGAACGGGAAGGTTTCTTCTTCTTATTTCTTATGGCCTGTTGATCTGTTTTTACATGCTGGTCAGCGCCTTTCTGGTTTCCTACACAACAAACATCAAATATCAGTGCTGGCATTTAGTGCTTTGGTATTTGCAAAAATAAAAACCCTCTTTCATTTTAGGAAACTGATTTATTCTCTTAGGTGTTTTTTATTTTAGATGAAGGTTAAAACATTGTGATGGTCAAGTTATCAAGAACTGCTTAGAGACTGAAAATTTTAATAATTCAGCTCTGCTTTTTATTGTAGTGCAACAATAGTGGCAGCATTAGGAGTTTTCTCCTCAATCTGGGTCTGAGAGGCCAGACAAATTACAGCATTCAAATCTTACTGTTCAGAAAATAATAACTTTGTGTTGACCAACACAATCCAACTACTCTGTTTGAAAAGGGATTTAGATGAGGAGTTGCATGAGTGTACATGGTTTACTTGTAATGAATGGTTTGAAAAGGTATCAACTGGGGTTGTATGAGTTCTCCTGAACTTCATTTACAGTCAGCAGTAGGGATTGACTGTTTGCTACAGCAGGAAATATAACCAAAAAAATAAGCAGAAATGGCAAAACGAAAGCTGAATCTTCAAAACAACCCTGCTCTGATCTGAACAAATAAAAAAAAGATATTGCAATGAGAGTATGCTTAAAATACCTTATCATACATCTAGCTGAAAGAGAAGGATCAGTAAAAGATTATGTATGAAGCAACTTACCAATGTTGCTTTCCACTGCCTGAGCTTGTGATGTCACCTCATAGCATGCATCAGTATCTTCCTTAACAAATGCCTCCAAGCCTTTAAATTCCCAATACCCAAACTTTGTTAAAAGGCACATTTCATGCATCTCGGTTTCTGCTGGCACCTCTTTGAATTGTTTACAGTTAACATTATTCCAGCCTGAGCTCTCTTGTTCACTGCTCATCTCTCCTTTATATTTTGTACAGTGTGATTCTAGGTGATTTTGCAGACTTGACCAAGTTGTTATTAATCGTGTATAATTCACTGCACTGTAAAGTATTCTCAGTGCAAGATGATGTCTGTCATTCTCCCAAAGCTTGTAATGCTCTTTTAGGACTGCTTGGAGGCAATCCTGTCAACATACCTCAGTTTTTGTGGGATTGAAAATTGTAGGTTTTAGAGTTTTGGTTTTGGGTCAAAAGGGTGATTTTGGGGAACAGAGTCTGGCCAAAGATCTGCCTCATCTCCTGCAGTCTCAGGCTTTTGAATTCTGCATGGTGTTTGCAATCTGTCTTAGCAGGCTTGGTCATCTTACCAGCTGCCTTCTCATCAATATAGACAAAATTAACTGCAGTGTACAGATATTTAATGTCATATATTAACTTAAAAGGGATTTTATTATTATGTCATTTTAATGTAAAGGAAATGCTTACATTATTACAAAGAGTAGTACTGAGGTATGTCATAAACAGGACCGACTCAAACTGAACTTCTGTGTCTTGTTACTTAATGCCTAAATCCCATGAGGTTTCAGTCTCTGAGGTTTTTGTTTGCTGAGATTATTTTCAGTGTTTCTACATCATCTGTGTAGTTATGAAAGCAGAAGTGTGAACTAAAAACATATCAAATGAAAATGTGTCACATCCCCTCGCTTCATTTTAAGTACAAAGGGAAAGTTATTGATTATATGACAAACTGAAGAGGCCAATTTAAGCATATGATACTCAACAGCACCGTCTTGGACATGTCTTGGAGGCAATCCTGGCCGGCATATCATAGCAGGAAAAGCACAGGTGTATTAACAGTGGTACATGCCACTTAATGGGTAGCCGTGGTTTATGCATACTAGATTAAGGTCATTTTAAGGACCAAACGCAAATGCCTACTTCAAATGCCTGTGCTGTGAAAAAGTCTTGAGCCATCCCTGATTTCTAGATAGTCTGCTTTCAAGGAGCCAGACTTTGTGAGTTTTTTAAAAGTGGCCTCGAGTTATAGTTCTCCAGGTTTTCTACAGGTCCCTTAATGTTGGTCTTTGGATATTGGCTGCTTTTTCACTCATTTTCAGTTGACTCCTTGCACCTGACCATTTTCCAAGGAATGTCTTGTTTGTTAAGCCACTTAATGCTGACATATTCAAGCATATAGTTAGGGCTGAACAAGGTAACCCTGGATTCTCCCTCTGCACTAGGCCAAGGCTGGGGCCTTTCTACCTACCTTTTTCACTCACTATGTGCTTACACACCACTCTGCATGAAATCATTAGTCATTATTAATCTTGGGCTCTCTTCCATAGTGTGTATTTGGTCCTGTCTTTCTCCCCTAGCCCTCAACCAGTCATGGCAAATGTCTGCCTCTCTCTCAGCCTGGTTCTGCTGAAGGTTTCTTCCTGTTAAAAGTGAGTTTTCCCTTCCCACTGTCACTAAGTGCTTGCTCAAAGGGGGTCATTTGATTGTTGGGGTTACAATATAAAGCCCCTTGACTGCTGTTGTGATTGACACTAAATAAAAGGGGGGAAAAACGACATCTAACTCAAGGGATGAATGAGTATTTTGTCTATGCATAACAGACAACCTAGCAAAGAACCAAAAATGCCAAAGACAACACAGACTGGAAAAAGGTCATGTTTTTTGCACCAGCACGTTGATTCCCAAAGAGCTATTAGCCAAAAACTTTAGGGGCTGGTCTACCTACATCAGATGAACAATTTCTGTAAGTCATGCCCTTAATAGGTAAAGCCCCAGCAACACAGGACCTGAGAGATACATCTGGCTATTCAACTGATCTGTTTTCTTGTCAGAAATGGTCTCAGTGGATGTGTAGCTGTCACAAAGCCATTCTAAAGAAGCGTTTTCTCTGCCATACTGGAGAAAATGCTCCAGTATAGCAAATCACACTAGAACTGGACTGAAAATTAGTGGCAGTAGGTCTTATGGAGTGATTAATCCAATTTTGAAAAAATATGGTTTAAATCATCTCAAGTCCAGAAAAAGTCGGGAGAAAAGTACAACAGCCATCTAGTGTCTACAGCTATCTGTAATCCACAGTGGAGGCATCTATTATTTTACATGGACATGTTTTCAGCTAACATTAGCCTATAAAAGCCAGCTTGTCTGTCCATCTATAAATTTTGTACATTTGGTTATGAAAATATTTTTTTCTGGTTAATAATTTTTATATTTTGACATTTTGTTTTTATTTTAAATGGGATTATATGAAAAGACATGTGGATTAAAGGTATTAAATGCTACTTTCCTCAGCAATAAAACTGATGAACTTAACTTCACTTGGTGATAAAACTAAACCCATTTAACTGACTTAGTACTGCATCATTCACTTTATTGCTTATTACTCCGGACTTGTTTTTTTGGTTTTGTTTTTTGGTGTTCCTTGAACCTTTAATGATGGGTGCAATACTTCGTACATACCTAAAATGAACTCGCATCTGGACACGGTTTTCTTGAGCCTGGTTATTAATGAAGATGGAGTATCTCGGAAGGAGCGTCAGTTCACTTTTAAGCTACACTGGCTTGTGTTATTGCATTTTATCTAAACTCTGGGTGACGCCATCTACCTGCCGCAGCTCTCGACTAAGCGGAAAAGGAAGCGCTCGTTTTAAATCCCCTCGTGCACCGCAGAGGCGTGGCTTTTATGTTGAACCCTTGAAGGTTGGTGGAGAAAAGCAAAAACTTAGTTTAGTTTCACATTATATGAGAAGATTATAGAGATTAATGACACTGATCGGTCTTCCAGGCAGCTACGTTTGTGGTGGACAGATGCTATAAGATAAAGAGACAATATTAACCGAAAATAATATTATGTTATGCAACGTATTACGGAGAAGTGCAGATTTTAACGCAGGGGTGGATTTGTGGTGTAACACTTATTTACCTGTTTTCACTTTGGTAAATAAAAATAACAAAAGTTCATCTGCGCTAAATCCTGCCTCTGCCCCTCTTAAACTGCCTCTATAATGTACTTTAAAAACAGCGAGCACTGACCAAAGTGCTGAACATAAAATAAGAAAAAATATAAATATAAATACTAAAAATAAAAATACAGTAAACAAAAAGAACACCAACATCAAAAATGACATCCAAATGAAATTAACATTTCTATACTGGGTTAAACGACAAACTGAAAAGGTGGGTCTTTGATCGCTTGAGGAGGCCTTTCTAATTTGTAATGGCAGTGCGTTCCACAATTTGGGAGACGCAACTGTGAAAGCCCGATCCACCGGTGCTTCTGATGCGTCTTCGGCACATCCAACAACAACTGCTCAGCTTGGTCGAAGAGACCAAGAGGGGGTGTGCAGGAGCTGTAGCTCAGAGAGATAGTGAAAAATAACAAAATAATTTTAGAATGAACTCTAAAATGTAAAGGCAGCCAGTCTAGTGAGGATAAAATAGGAGTAATATGCTCCCTTCAACATGTACCAGCTGAAGATGTGACAAGGATGACTGGCTAATACCAAGGTACCACGAGTTAGAGTAATCCAGCTGAGTTGTAATAAAAGCATGGATTACTGTTCTGAAAGCATCTTTTGACAAGATGTGCTAGAGGGCCCATGTCCACAGGAAAGAACCCACCAGTGACACCTGACCCAAAGAGCCAACCACGCTTTCACTTCCTCAAGACAGTCATTTAGCGCTTGCATGTAGTGGTCATTTGTCTTTTTTAGGGGCATATAAACCTGTGTATCATCTGCATATAAATGGAAAGCATTTTTCTTTCTAAAAATAGAGGAATGGGGCAGGAGATATGGGGAGAAAAGCAGAGGTCCAAGTATTGATCTCTGCACTGTAAAATATAACTTGTTGTTTCAACTTAAAAATATGAGGTAAAGGGCTGCCTTAAAATTTTAAGTTAAGTCAAGAAATAGAGTTTGTTCTTATAACACAACCAATTGTTATCTTAATGAAAAATTACATGTTGTCTAAACTTTCATCTTAGTTTAGTTGACTGAGATTTGTTAGTCAGTTCAACTCCTTTAATTGTCATCTTTACTTGGGAAAACCCTTTCAGCTAAATTAAAATAATCTATTGTTTAAACTCTTGTCCTAGTTCAGTTGACTTGGGTTTTTTAGTTAATTCAAATACTTTAGTAGTTCTTTTAACTTAGGAATCTATTTTAGCTTAACTAACATAATTTGTTAGCTAAGTTGATTTAAGTGTATTAATTAACTGAGCTCCTTAAGGTAGCTGAGTGAACTTGTAAATCAGTTTCATTTTAATTATCAGAGTTGATTGACTGGATGTAAAGAAAAATGTGTATTAAACATCTTAAGTTTTGTTTTGTTTTTTTAGCTTTCTAACATCCATTTCAGCAAAACTACCTGTTAGGTTTATCTTAGATCTCAGGTTTAAATACCTACATTCCTTTAAATAAATTTTCTGTTGTTTACAGAAAAAAAAATAAAAACCCACAGATTCCATTAAAGTCTATCTGATCATTTCATACAAGTATAGTACATAAGTTTGTTTTAAGAACATGACAAGACAATTACTCATGAGCGCCCAACATTCACCATTTATTGTGCCATCTTAGTCATCTGAGAAACAGAAAAATCAGTGACGTAGCTCATCTTTCTCACAATCCATCAAAACTCAAAGGCTGCTCCCTGTGAAACAATAAATTTGAACTTGGTCTTGAGCCCAGTTTGGGTGAAGATTAAATTCTGACCAATACTCTAGGAGCAGTAGTGATTCTTGTGAAGTAACAACATAAAGTCTGCATTAATGTAATGTATCAACGGGACACTTGCTATTTTAGAAAAGTTATTCTTTACATTTGCAAAATTTTTAAACTTCATTGTGCTCAGTCACACCTGTTAGCATAAAACTTGAAATATTAAAATAGTACAAAACCTTTGATAAGTGACAGTAAAGATCAGTTTATAACAAGTAAGACATCAAACTCTTGTATTTGTCTTCGTTTACAATTGCAACAAATTCCACAGAACCAATATCTCTGAAAATGAGTGCATGCTTCTGAAACATTTGATAATATGGATATTTCAGAAACATCAGTTTGAGTCTGCTCAATTGCAAAACAAAGGAAAAACTACTGACTTGCATGAGATAAGCATCTGCAGAGTCCACCATTATATTGTTGTTCACATAAGTTTCTTAAACCATGAACAAATGAGTAATTGTCTAATCTGGAATGTAAAGTGTAGTCATTTAGTGACATACAAAAGTGAGAATGAGAACTTGCAAGAATAAAAAAACAAACAGTAAAATAAAAACTGTCCTTAACACTAAGGATCATACAATTACAGTTCTGCATGGCTTTCTGCAAGAGTCTGTTTCTTAGACCATGCACTAGTGAGATGCACTGCCTTCCACCAATGTTCATTAGGATGTTCTGAATGACTTCAAAGATGTCCTTAAGTTCCTTTGGATAGTCTATGTTGAGGGCAAAAAGAAGGCCCATCAGCATGGAAATGGCACTTGAGACATCCCTCAGATTAGACAGGATTACTGCCGCCTCAAGGACAACCAACACATCGATGATGTCTTCTTCTTTCACCATCGCAATGCCAACTTTCATCCTCTTAGAAAACGTGTCTTCAATACCTGTCGGCTATAAAAGGGTTCAAAGACAAAAAAAAAAAAAAAAAATTACACAATTACAATTACACAATATCCCTTGTGCTTAACAATTCATGTCTTTCCAAAGAAGAGCCATACTGATGCTTTGGATGATGGTGATTGGCTTTGGGTAACACTTATTAGTTGTTAAAGTTTTTTCAGAATGAGATATGCACCCCCATGTTACAAATCCATTTCTTGCTTTAAACAAAGACCATGTTCATAAATAACTGAGCATGTCTTCAATTGCAGAATTCAAACAAAATTTTCAATTTAAATGGTAAATGGCCTGTATTTGTATAGCGCTTTACTAGTCCCCCAAGGACTCCAAAGTGCTTTACACATTCAGTCATTCACACACATGGGTGGATGACTGAATCGTGACTCAAGAGTTGACAGTTCGTCTTATAATCGGAATGTTGCCGGTTCGAGCCCCGGCTCCGACAGTTTCAGTCGTTGTGTCCTTGGGCAAGACACTTCACCTGTTGCCTACTGGTGGTGGTCAGAGGGCCCGGTAGTGCCAGTGTCCGGCAGCCTCGCCTCTGTCAGTGCGCCCCAGGGCGGCTGTGGCTACAATGTAGCTTGCCATCACCAGTGTGTGAATTTAAATCTACTTATGCTAAATATTGGCTGTGCTCTAAACCAAATCTGGCTGAGAATACATGAAATGTGCAAACTGCAGCTACACTACAGGATCAGATTGTGGCTCCATAGACAATGCTTCTTTAATCAGTTTATTGATTAAAGTTTATTTTTTCCCCCTATATTAACAGCATGAAAAAAGAGCATATAGACGTGGCTGAACAGGTTGCATAACTGGCACTGAATATCAACATCCACCTTTACCCAGCTGCCCAATGACTCTCGGCCAGTAACCTTTAATTGCTTACCCAGTCTACACAGTCTCTTTTCCAGGGTCCAAGACATTTCACCAAAGTATTGCCCCCCACAGCTGTAGCAGCCACTGCAGCCCCTTAAATATCCTAATATCTCTGCCATTACAATATACAATGTGAGAAATCAAACGTAAAGCTGAAGTGAACAGTACAGCAGCGAAATGTCAAAGACCCTGGTGAAGACATGAATAAACACAAGACACTAATAATCTCAATGCTAGCTTGCCAGTTAGTTACTCTGAAACCCAGACCAAATCCAGTGTCAAAGATCTTGTAATAATACATTTGGTGAGGAAAAAGTACACATGTTATCATGTGGCATCTATTGTTTCATAGATGCCATATGTTTCATTTAAAATCCACTGTGGTGCTGTCATTATTAAATTTACTAAAAGAAACAATGCTAACCTTCACAGTCTTGAAAGTGTGTGAGGGCTCTTCCTTTAGAAAATGAGGTCCTCTGTCCTCTTCCTTTGTGTAGGGCTCTGGTCAAAGAAGTCAAAAAGAAAACAAAAACACTTTTTAAACAGTGTTTATGAAGCATGTAGACAGCTCCAAATTCACAGCTTTTTGATACATAATTCCATCAATATATGATTATCATTGGAGATTTTGAATCAGGCTTATCAGGACATTCAAGTAGAATATGATATCCAACCTACCACCAATATACACAGATTCTGTAAAAGGTACCACACTAAATGTCCGGTTGTGAAATATGATCACAGACTTTACTTATCAGCTTTCTTTCAATGAGTTCATCAGTTGAACTGGATAACCTAAAACTTAAACAAAGGATTAGATTTCGCAGTTGAACACTTACATCATCACCGAAGCATCTTATGAGCCTAGTTAGCCCTCCTATGCCGCTCTTGATTTTGTACAGCTCCACGAACCTCTCCATAATGGTCAAGCACAGCAAAAAGGAACCCTTTCAGGTCAACAGATGTAAGACGGGCAAATTCTGCTTCAACCTGAGCAATAGAAGAAGAGGGGTGGAGAGTACAGGCAGAATAAAAAAAAGATTCTTTGAGACCCAAATTTAAGCAAACAGTCATCTGAGGCCCATTAGAGAAAACACAAACACACAAAAGCAAACAAACAAAAAGATGCACTTTACCTGCCGTTCAGCAAACAAGGAAGTTCAGAGAACAATAAGCTCTGTCTCGAAATCTTTTAAAGTAGAATGATTGTGAAAATGACTTATGTGATGTAAAACTTTAGTAAACGTGCGATTAAAAGAACACTGAGTAAAAGGACAAGTAACAATTTCCTTATTCCTCAGATGTTTACCTTGTGAGCAATACTGTTTTAGTCCAACTGTCTCATTAAAGTTACACAACAGGCTTTTTACATTAAAGCCAGCAAGTCCATTACATACTCCCTTTTTAGATCTGAAATACTGTGCACATTCTGTGTATATGTAGTGGACAGCAATTTACCCCCAAAAAGTGCAAAGTTTGCAAGTCCACCTCATTTAAATGACAAAGACAGATGTGATCATCTAGACCTGTGAAAATAAATTAATGACAAACTTGCAGTTATGGATGTTATTACAGCCACAAGAACCTAAACAGTCTGCTCCATTGCTTTTGTTAATGAATCATTTGTTGGTAGCACGTCTGAATATTTAGTTTATGCCACCTGCATGTGATCATCAATAGTGCCATATTACTTCTTAAGAAGTACCCTGACACTACAATCTTTATATCATTTGTTCTACAGAGCTATTAAGTTACAATATAATCTGAGGTGTTTCCAGTATGACAAAATGCACAAATTATAACTTACCATTTGACTCCACTGACAAAAATAAATCCCCAGCATCAAGTTTGGCTTCACAGACCTAAAATAAGTAAAATAAAAATATATGTTATAATTATATTGTTTTCGCCATTTATTAATGTTTGCTAATTTTCTGACATATAAACAATATTAGTTTTGTTACAATACAGGGAATGCAGTTTAATTAAAAGGTAAATTATGCAAAAAAACAAAAAAACAAAAACTTCTGCAGTATACCATGCCAAAAATCAGTGTCTCTGATGCCAATTATTTTATCACTACAGCTCTTTTAGTATGGAAACTCACACAATCTAGTCATACTAGTCACAAGAGTTCAAAAATAAGTTAAAATAGTGAGCTGTTGTTAAGCATCAAGCATTTCAGGGTAACAAATAACTGCACAATAGAATTAAAGCAAAAAATAAACACACTGGAGGACTATCTGATAAAAACTAATATAATGCTGGTTTGTAGACCATATTTTGTCTCAGTCCTCAGTGCACTCTTGCAGCTTAGCATGCAGCAGTTAATAACAACTTAAGTGATTACATAGGGGTAAACAGATGACAACAAGCATCCGAGTCCTGCCAAAAAGTTCTTTTTGAACCCAGTCAGTTATTGGAAATATTGCCAAAATGAACTTCCACCAAAATACAACAGCCTGTGAACTTGAAAGAAATTTACAAGTACAAAGACAATATGAAATAACCTTTATTAATTAGCTGAGTTAGCTTGCTAATATCACAACAGTGGTTGAGTGCACAACCTTAAAGCTAGCGGCACAATACTTGTGATTTGGTCAGTGCCACATTAAACCCATAAAAAAGGCCATGTGTCAGTTTATTAGGTCAAGTTTGGTCATGACACACAAGCTGGACCTTATCGGCTAAAGCTACATTAGCTAAAGCAAACATTTCGGTAAAAGAGAAAACCCACGTCATGCCATAAATTCAAAACATGTTCCAACTTTTGTAGCTCTCTTTCCTTATAGTTATAACCAATGTTACTCACCTTGAAAGCAGATTCCAAAGAAGACGATTAGAAAACGTCCAAGTAAAGTGAGCATGTCGTTAACCGCCAATTCCCCATGATGCACCTCGGTAGGAGTCACGTGAGGCAGTTTTGAATCCTGCTGTGCTCAACTTACCCACATTGTCAAGTTCACATAAGTTTCTGATTTAGCTGGACATGAGTTTTCAAGTTAGCTTTTTTTGGTGTAATTGGGACGTTTTTAACTTGTAATTCTATGTTATAACAACAACTTCAGTCATCTATCGTCAAACTGATATAGAATAATATGTTGAAATAACAAACATCTAGAATTACATTTTACAGTGTGTGGTACCTCACATGAGACTAGAGCTGAGGAGGATCTAAAATCTGAAAGACTGACGCAAAACGTTCTCTCAGCCTGGTAAGACCAAAACCACTTCAGAGCGGTACCATGAATGCCTACACAGTGTACCAAGAAAGATAATAAAATATTGTGATCCACTGTGTCAAAAGCAGCTGGTAAGTATAGGAAAACCAAGATCACATGATCCCCTACATTTGTAGCCAGGAGGATGTAATTAACAACCCTAAGCAACAGAGATTTGGTGCTATGCAGAGATTTAAAACCAGACTGAAAAATCTCAAGGACAATATTTTCATTTAAAAAGGTTTTCAGCTGATTATATGTAATTTTCCCCAGAATTTTAGAGAAAAGGGAAGCTTGGAAATAGGCCTAAAATTTGATAAAACAGAGGGATCCAGGCTAGTTTTCTAAAGCAGAGGTTGAACTGTAGCATGCTTCAAAATTTTAGGAAAAATACCAGATGAGAAACTGGTAATAACAATAGCAAGAATGAACAGCCCAAGAGTAGAAACGACCTCTTTAAATAATCGAAGTGGAACAACATCAGTAGGGGAACCTGAGGGCTTCAGATAGACAACAGACTAACAACCTCATAGAATAAAGAGAAAGTTACAGGCTTAAACTGGCAGAAAACAGCAGAGTAAGAAACAGGGACTGAAGGGTCAAGAGCAGGTGGTGTTTTCTGAGCCTTGGCGTTATTCACCTTTTCCACAAAGAAATTCAGAAATTTCTTACATACCTCGGAGGAAGCTTCAATACCGTCAGACTGAGGAACATTAAACTAAAACCAAAAAAATGTCTTAAAAAACTTTAGGACAACAAATTATTCTCAAAATTCTTTAAATTTTATTAAGATTAGTGGAACAAGTGGCTGCCCACACAACATTACAGTATATAAGGATAAAAGAAACTGTAATAAGGCATTATAATGCAAGACTGATTTAATAATAATCCAACTGTACAGGAAGACTATCCAGAATTTTTGGATGTGTCCTACATGTGCAATAGGTTTTCAAGAATATAATCATCTCCCAAAATATTTATACAATTTTGGCCAATGAATTAGTCAGGTACTAAAAAAAAATAACAGAGTCTACACTCTTACTTCTACTTCTGCTTATTTTTTTTTAAGATGGTGAAGTAATTAGCGGGGGGGGGGGGGCAAAACACCAATCATAAGCTAATTCTGCATTTGTTAGATGATCTGTGTTAGTTCTGCGTGTGTCAGGTTGATACTAGATCTCACACGTGACTCAGTGTTAATGGTTCGTCACATAAACTGACTCAACTCCACTTTATTTACACACAAACATTCAGACAAACATGCAGCTTAAAGCGCTTCACACAGCAAAACCAAAACAACACAGAATGACATTAAAACCATTCACAACATTAATTATATAAATTAAAGACAATAAAACATAGTACTAAAAATAAATATATACAGGCAATAAATACAGGGATTCACCTTGCACTTCAAACTTTCATTAATTTATTACAGATAGCTTAGTAATCAACAAGTGGAAGAAAAAAAACAATCCATTAGCAGAATTTCATATGATTTGTTCAAGCTATCTTTATAGTGTTTTGCAAAAACAGATTATTGTTGAGACAGTGCCGTTAAAAGAAAAACTACTGGCAACCGCCATTTCTACCCATCAGCCTCCTTGCAGATGGACCTATGGTATACATTTGAAAATACTAGATGACGTTCAGAAATGCTGACCTCTGACCTTTACATTGAGCTCACTGAGATTTGAACTCAGATTTCTACACAAACTTGGTTCCCCACGCTGCTCCACTGCCTGCATGGCAGTGTGATGACAATACGTCAGCCTTTTAAGTTTGATGGGTAAAAAATTTCATGCATTACATTTACAGGTAAGAGTTTGTTTTAACACATTCTTTAAAAAAAAAAAAAAAGTAAAACAAACAAACAAAAAAACAAAAAAACCCAGACTGGGTAGTGCACTTTTACTTGCAACTTAAAGTCAGCACTGTCCTATTTACAATCTTCTCATTGAAGCTTAGCGGCATTTTGCAACGTGACCAGAAAGATGGTGAGAGCGGGCAAACCTGCGGAGGCATTTAGGGCAAGAATACGGCTTCTCGCCCGTGTGAGTTAACATGTGAGTTTTTAAATGGCC
This sequence comes from Oreochromis niloticus, assembly GCF_001858045.2. Lineage (NCBI taxonomy): Eukaryota > Metazoa > Chordata > Actinopteri > Cichliformes > Cichlidae > Oreochromis > Oreochromis niloticus. Next base: position 25,140,088 of record NC_031976.2, on the reverse strand, counting down.
TGACAGGCGAAAGCTTTTCCCACATTCTTGACATGTGTAAGGGCGCAAGTTAGTGTGACTCCTTCTGTGCTTCCCCAGATCACCAGATGAAGTGTAACAGCGGTGGCACTCGGGACATTCAAAGGGCTTTTCCCCAGAGTGTATCCGTTTGTGTTTCACCAAGTCACCGGACTGTGTGAAACTCTTATCGCATTCAGTACATTTGTAGGGTCTCTCACCAGTGTGGGTGCGTTGGTGATTTCTTAAATGGGCAAGGCGAATGAACCTACTGCCGCAGACAGTGCAGTGGTAAGGCCTTTCACCGGTGTGTGTCCGTAAGTGTATTTTTAAAGCGCCGAGATCTCCGATCTTCAACCCGCAGTCTCCGCACTGATGAGCTTTCTCGTTGGTGTGAAGTTTAGTGTGAACCCTCAGGTTTCTCTGAGTGTTAAAATTCTTCCCGCACACATTGCAGTGGAAGGGTCTCTCACTTGAATGTGTCCTCAGGTGTAGATCCAGGCTAGACTTCAATCCAAACTCCTTTCCGCATTCCGAGCAGGAATATTCCTTCTTGCCAGAGTGTGTGGTTAAATGGCACTTAAGATGGTGGGACCTTAAAAAGGCTTTCTCACACACCTGACACTTGTAGGGCTTCTCCCCTGTGTGTATTTTCATGTGTTGTCGCCAGCCGCTGCGCTCTACAAACCTCCTGCCGCAATCCTTGCAGACAAACGGCCGGTCGCCTGTGTGGGTGCGCATGTGGTCTTCCAGGCTTTGAGGTGTGCGCACTTTCTTGCCACATTCTGGACACTCAACACCAGTGTCCAGACAGATTGGTTTATCTTCATGCTCTGTGCTATCCAGTTCATGACACAAATGAGGTCCTTGACCCCAGGTAGTTTTGAAACTCTTCCCACAATCGGCACAACTGAGATATCCTCCTCTAGTAACCACAGACATGTTGTGCCAGCGCTGACAGTGATTTTTTAGGTTCTTCAGGTACTGGAAGCTGCGAGCACAGGTTGGGCAAGGGTGAAGCCTGCGGGGAGGGGCAGAAGGGTGGACTTCACGTACGTGGACCCTGAGGTGTACTTTAGAGTTAAAGGTACTGCTGCATGCACCGCAGCTGTATTTGGGGATGAGATTTAATGTGCGGCTTGAGAAGCATGTGTTGAGTTTCGCAAGGTACTGTTTCTGATGGACCCACTTAACATGCTTCTCCAGGAAGTCCAAGTCAGTAAAGGAGACGGTGCAGTGCGGACATGGAAAAAACTCAGATGATGACTCTACATAGGACAGAAAAAAAAAGTAGACAGGAGTCACATCAAGCTAAGGTAAGAATGTATGATTAGACTTTTCCTGTTACAGTAATTGGAAACTCTCTTGATTTATAATAGAGACAATTAAGCTGTATCACCCAATTTTTGTTTTTAAAGTTATTAAAGATGCATGCTGCACAATAATTCCACTCTGGAAAAAGAAAAGTTCAACTAAATCATTAAAAGCCCCAAATTCATGCCCATGATGAGAGTATGTAAACTTCTGGCCATAACTATATATTGAGTGACTGGATCTGGATTTTTTTTAATGCAAGTTTTTGGTCAGAATCTTTCCATTTTCTTGTCTTGCTATTCCCTTCAATGAGGGTCTCTGGTTTAAAGATCACTAGCAGTGCTCCTGTTATTTCTTAACTTTTTAAAAACATATGTATTTAACTCTCAGCTGATTAAAAAAATACAGATGCAGATACACCTCTAGAGCTTGCATTAATGTGTTTCTTATACACGCTTTTCAAGCTAAAACTGGCTATCTGTAAAATTTGGAAAAGGTGAATAACAACTAAAAGCAAAAAGAGAAAACACCCAGACTTAAGGCTGGTCTCTACCTCTGCAAGCCTCCTCCTCTCCCTCTTCAAACCCCTCTCGGGCACTGCTTGCATCCTCCACCTCTTCTTCACTCTCTCTCTCTTCTTTAACCCAAGACTCTGGCTCCTCCTTGACAGCAGCTTCAGTGAATTCATAATGTGGTGAATGGTCGGAGTCAAACTCCTCCTTTATGTGTCCTTGTGAAATATAAGCATCTGTAATAGTGTCAGGCTTAGTGTCTAAACACTCTTCTGTGTCTCCACTGTGCTCCTCGCTAATCTCCTGCAAATGTGGCTCCTCCTTTATCTTGATGTTGAGGCCGTGCCCATTAGTGTATACTTCACTGAAGCCTTCCTCGCCATCACTCCCCTGCTCTAATTTATGCTCTGCTTTAATAGTGACCGCATCGCTTTGTGTCTCTTCTATCTTTGCCTCCCCCTTTGTGGATTTCATCTTCATGTAATCACCATTAGAGTTTCGTCGTAGCGTGCTGTGGAGCAGAGGAAAACACCGTTATGGCGAATATCTCGAGGGACACTTAGATAAAAAAGCAGTCCGAGAAACACAGGGAACAGAAGCAAGCGTCATCTAAATGCTCCCTGATTCTGGTTATCTGATCTTTGTTAGCTCACATTAGCTAAGCAGCATTAGCCTAGCAGCAGGCTAACGCCGTTAACTTTCCTACAGCTGTGCAACTGTCACCGTTTCGCTTATGTTCCGCCACAAAGAAGAGACTTACAGTGTTATATCAGGCGCTTAAGCCGCAGCAGCTTCTTCTCATTTAAGCGACCATTTACTGGCAGCCTGCATCAGTTATAAATGGCTAAAAACACAGGAAGAGCATCGCACACTTCCTCTGGTGCTGGCCAACCAGAGCACATCAGCCTTGTTTACCTTCAACCCGCTTTTAAAGTGACAGCTACAAACAAAAAAGCGTCACAACAAATCACGCCATCCTGCATCATGTTATTTGTCATGCTATAAGTGATGTAGATGGGTTAAGAAAGATTTAAAAAAAAAAAAAAAAAACTACAAAAAGAAAAATATCCTCCGTTTTAACAAATTCTCACTGGTCAATTCATTAAATGCTTGATAATAATGCGTTAGAACCTCCTTTGTCCTAATTATTCATGGTATAGGTTCAACAAGGTTATGGAAACATTGCATATTGACATGAGAGCATTACAGATTTGTAGATTTGTCAGATACATATCCTTGATGCCAAGCGGTTATTTGATTTGCCGTGGCCTTGAATGCCAAAGCAGGGCGGGGGGTGAAGCTGCAGAGGCTTTGCAGGCCAGTCTCTGCAGGCACTGAAGTGTCTGGGCACTAGAGGACTCCAAAACCATAGAGCCATCAAGAACAGCAGAATCGGTGCCAAGCAGCCTATGGATCAAGCGGACCAATCCATGGATGACAATTGCTACTTGGACACAAGCCAGGGACTGGGTTGCACGGGTGAGGGTGTATGATCTTGAACAACCCGAAACACTCACTGAAACCACATTACATCACTGATGATGTGTTACATCAGAAGATATATGCAAGAACGTGAAATACTAGGCTTCTCAATTAGAAGCACATTAGTCTGTACCAGATACAAATATGCTGTAGGGTTTTCCCCAGCTCTCCTCCAAAATAACGTATTGGGGAGTACCTTCTTGGCAAGTCACTTGCAGTTTTGAACTCATAACTGTAAGATTAAAAAATTTAAAATCACTGTAAATTACTTTTACCTCAACATTAAAATTTTACCATTACAGCATGCTTATTTATATTAAAAATTCAGTTGTAAGCCATTGCTAGCTTTCTTGCCGTCAACGTGTGCCCAGATGACATGATTACTGAGCCACAAACGCAAGAATTTTACAGCTTTTAAATATTAAAGTATTATTAACAAAAGTATTATTAACAGATTTTTACTTGTAACAGAAAAAAAGAGGATATAATCATGTTCCACAGACTTTATTTCAGCCGACTCAAGACAGACTCCTCACACAATCCTTTGTACAACACTGTTCCCTTCTTTGAAAATGAAAATACAAACACAACAAAAGTTATGTACAAAAATAAAGCATGTTAAAAAAAATTACACAGAGATACAAGACACAACAATTTTAATGCTCATTTGGGCATGGCTGCTATAAACAGTGACAGTATTCATATGAGCTTTATTTTGCTGAACTACCCCCCAAAAAAAAAGAAAAAAAAGAAAAAACGCCAGTAGCACCATTCTGAGTTCGTCCACGACAATGTTTGCCATCCGAGCATGGATGACACCCCACTCTTGTGTTTCACATGAATTCTGAAGCCCTATGGCTCCGTGCAGTGCAAAAAAGTAAATCAAAATACTCACGTTAACACAAACCAGTGACCATGTAAATCAATTAAAATAATGCTGCAAAACCTTTCCAAACCTCTCACCAGGAGAACTTTCTAATGTAACACTTTCCACTGTTAATGAAATGTAACTGTTCATACTGTATTTATTTATTTTTAGTTAGACCATAGTTTGACTGGTGCATACAATCACCTAAGAAGGCAAGCTGCCTTAAAAAAAACAAAGGCAGCTCAATGAACCATCCCAACACCAACACACATTTAATGTGAACAAAAAATAATCATAAAAAGGACAATTTCTTCATTTTAATGGACGAGTTCTGTTAAGTTACTGTAGTGTTGCGAGTGCAAAAATGATACTGAAAACATGATCCTTCACAACTTCTCAATTCAAAACAACTTATGAAAGAAAATTCTAAATGTCAGTTTTACATCTTCCAGGAGCTGCACCACCATTAACACAAGTATTCAGTGTAAGCCATCTGACTCAGACAAGGCAAGAAGTGAAGGCAGACGAGCAAAAAGATGTATAACGTAACAGAGCAGGTGAATGCATATGCGGAAACATACTGAAGAGTCTGTTTAACACAAAAGTGTAGCTTAGAAGCCTGCCATATACTTAGCAACAATTAATAAATCATTCATATCGACTATGATATAAAAACCATCTCACAGGTAACTCAGACTTTTTTCCTGCGCTGACAATCAAAATGTTGCACATTAGTCTTTTGTTCTCAATGGTAATTCTGATTGTCACTTTTTTGGGGAGGGGGGTATAAAGCACATGTTGGTTCCAAAGCAAGCACATGGTTTTACACCTCTGTTGGTCAATGAGAATAATTTTAACATGAGTCAGCTTCAGTCTTCAGTCGCATAATCTGTCGAGTGCACTCATACCTCTTTAGTGATCACAGACACGATGTGATGCATTTTGCTGATACGTATAGCAGTTGTAGTGCATTCTAGAGACAGCTGGCTTGGTCATGTGAAGCACTGAAATACAGTATAGCAACACATAATAGAATAAAAGACACTTTAAATTCATTATACAGTATATGTACATCTCTTCAAAATGCTCAAGCTGCTCTTACTTTTGGATTTTGTCATTGCCTTGTGGCTGTGTTTCTTTCAAAATTAATTTATTATATACCAAATACTTTAAAGACTTATTCTCTCATAAAAATGTTACTTGTTTCTCTACATAGCCATAGTGGTCAGGTGCTGATGCCCTAGCAGCCCCTTGCGGCCCGCACCCGCTCCTGGATGCCCGCCTCCATTGCCGTGGCCACAGTATTCCTGCAGGTTCTGTCGCAAAGTAACCAGTGCGGAGCCCAGACAGGCGCGGTTTGGAGCCAAGACACCCCCCGGCAACTGGAAGAGGACTGTAGCCACTCCAGCCATACCATCATCTGTGGGCTCCAGGGTAATGGGCCCCACCTTGAAGGAGGAATAGGAAAAGCCCATAAGCTGAGAGAGGAAAGGGTCAGGACGGCAAAAGTGCTGGTAAGCGCTGTATGTGGATGGGTGGTGATGATGTGAGGCTGGGTTGCCAGCTGTGGTACTGGCATAATGATGGGTGTTCAAGTAGTGCAGTGGTAAATGCTGGCCGCTGTTGCCTCCTCCACCCAAGGTGAGGTGATGGTGGTGATGGGCTGTGGGTCCGGAGGATGGGTCATGTTTATAGGAGACAGGTCCTGCTCTGCCCCTCTGGCCAACCACTACTCCACTTAACTTGCTTGTGCGGGCATGAGCAAGCGACACAGTGCTGCCCCCTACGCCTCCACCAGATGAAGGCAAGTAGATGAGCTGAGGCTCTTCCGGCTCAAGGTATATAGTGAGCTTAGCAAAAGGCCTTGATGCCATCTTGGTCATCTCCTGAATGTGGCGACGCTGCTCCCGACGGAAGTCCAGGAACTGCTTAACCTTCCACAGGAGGACGCAGACAGACAGGAAGAGGAAAAAGCAGGAGAAGAAGACAGAGAAGAAGACAAAAAGGTCAATGTGGGCTTGGTCCTGTCGCAGAAAAAGCAGGCCCTGGGACTCTCCTTGTCTCTCTTCAGTTCCCACACCTCTCAGAGCGATGTAAAAGCGACTAGATTTCAAGGAGTGCACCTCATGGGGGAAGGTGATCACCACGCGATCTCGAACACCACGGACAATCAGCACTGTCTGGGGTTTCCACACGGTGATATAAGTGATGAGTCCTTCAGCACGTTCCTCTCTGATTTCCCTTTCCGCTCCTGGAGGTTTTGCTTGCAGGCTTTGGGAGAGCACAGAACCTGCAAAGCTGGATGAGGTATTGGCAAACACCTTTATAGGGGACGGAGGGGAATCCTTTTCAGTCCCGGCAGTTTTCCCTGGAACTACAGATTCCTCCTCGATCTTGATGGTGTGAATCCCTGTGTATCGATCTACGTCCACAATGAAGGTGTCATGAGAGTTGGACACGTACACCTCCACCTCACCAAAAGTGACATCAATGGTGACCCGAATGTCCACATTGGTGAACTTTGGCTGGGCAGCAAAGAATACAGTGCGCCCCTTGGGCAGGTTGCGAATAGTGGGATCATGGAAGCAGTTGGTCTGCGATGTGGGGTCAAAGCAGCACTCTGTGTCCACATTAAACTGACGGTAGCACTGACGCCCATTCACTGGTGTGCCATTGAAAGAATCCTTGCACTTTGCACACTAAATGAAAGAGTAAAACACAGAATTTAAGCATGTTTCATTCACTGACAAAAAATACAAAAACTATGGACTTCAACAAGTCAAAATTGTAAAAAAGTGGAAACCGTGAATTCCAGCATGCACATACCTGTTGCCTGTAGCAATCTTTGCGATCACTCTGGGGGCTGCTGAGGCAGGAGGAGGTCTCTGTGTTGTTTTGGCAGGGGCAGCCTGTGCCATCATGTTCATTGCATGTGTCTGCATGGCCATTACACTGACACCTGCGATGAAGAGGAGAAATTAAAATTCACTACAACTGTGCATGTATAAGCATTTCTCTTAATAGTAAAACACACATCTGCTGATTATAACTGACAGACCAGGCACTGAGTAATCAAAATCACACATTAAAATCTTACATAATAACTTTATATAATAACATTCAAGTGACAGCTCAGCAGCAGATTTTACTCACTTCTCACACTTCCCCTGCAGCAGGAAGTAGCCACTAAGGCAGCTCTCACACCGATCTCCTACGCTGTTGTTCTGACAATTTACACATACAGCATTCTCCTCTGTAGGACCCTCAGACACCCAGGACTGAATCTAATAGGAGGACAAAAAGGACAAAAACTTTAAAACTAAAGTGTCTTGTGTTTGTTTTTGTTTTTATTGTTTTTTTTGTTTTTTTTAAATACACTCACATACACAAACCCTCATGGATTTCAGTTACTTACGCTGTTAGGGTCAAGAGGAAATAACTGTGGATTATCCTGTGCCTTCTTAAGTTCATCCCGGGATAGACACACAGCGCTGTTTCCCTTGCAAAATTCCCGACATGGATGGCAAGTGCCACCCCCCTTGGCAGAGCCCACAAACAGAGGCTTACACTTCTCACAATGTTTACCCTAGATTTGGGGCATAGAGGAAACAAAGTGGATAACTGAAATATGTAAAAAAGGAACTAAAACGTTTAAAGCACGTGAATGTAGATTATAAGCACTTACCATGGTGTTATTGTGACACTCCAAACAAACATCTGGTTTGTTAACACCAGCACAGTTGCTGTGTTTGTTGCAGCTGCACTGAGAGGAGCAGTTATCCCCTACAAAGCCAAAGTGACACTGGCAAACTCCGGGGGATGTGCATGTCCCATTCACACAGCCTTGTGCACAAACTGGCTCACACTGACCAGAAACACTGCACAGAAGGAAGCAAAAAGCGGAGATTTCAGTGAACCTGTTCAGTCACTATACAATAAACTTCAAACTATCCTCTTATATTACCTGCTAAGTATGTAACCCTGTTTGCAGGTGCAGTGGTATCCTTGTGGCAGATCGTGGCAGTCCTGAGTGCTGTTACAGTTGTGATGACCGTTGGCGCATTCATCCTCCTCTGGACAATGGAGGAAAGACCAACTGCTGTTTGTCAAACGGCAAACACCCTCACTCACACCTGTGGGGAAAAAAAAAACAAAAAGAGAAAGAAACAGAGGTATGCCGATAAATAACAAAACAATCCACTCATTACATGCTAAGATGCTCAGCTTCTTCAAAATTTAACATTGTTCTCACCATCAAGTCCTCCCTGTAGGCAGCGTCCAGCCCCATTGCCCCCGCGAGAAGAACACCAACCACACTGAGGCCTAGCAATGCACTGGGAGCACTGAGTGAGCTGGGAGCACTGGGGAGAGCAGGAGTCTCCCCTAGAAAGCAGTCGACCGCACTGGCCTGCCTCACACCGGAGGGGCACAAAAGATGGGCTCATGCACTACAGGAAGGGGAAAATGGTTTGCTCAGTTAAATTAAAAAGAAAATGAATTAACTTAAAGTCCAACATTCCAATTAGGGGTGGGTGATACAGCCTCAAAGTTATGTCACATTGAGAAAACTTATGTTTTAATGATAACACTACAACATAAAAAATATAGGAACATTTTAAGAATGGTTGCACACAGCAGCATTTATTACTGTAAATAAATGAACTGCATTATCTATCCTCCTTTTCCCAATGAGCTACTACTGATGCCAAATTTACTAATTTGAAATGTGAATCTTCTAAAACAAGGTGCCAGCGGTAGCAGCAACACAGTGCAATAGTAGTGACACAGCACCACAAACAGTGAGAGTAAAGTCAAACCTAAGCACAAAAATTTAGCTTAGCTAGTGTTAAATAATGCATGATCAGAGCTAATTTCAACTGCTCCCTCACTTACAAGGAGTCGCCACATCATGTTTGATCTGGTAGATTTTTTACATTAGACACTCTTCCTGATGCAACCATAAAGCTATCCACCCAGAATTGGGATAGGGATCTGCTACTTGTTAGGAGAACATGTAAACCACTACTTTGTTACATGAGAAAGTGAAAAATGTTTTCTACCTGGGATATCATTTCTTGAGTAAAGTGTTTACCAGCTGGTCAAAGCCCCTTTCACCACAATCTGTATTGGCATCATATCTTTAGCCAAATAAAAGTCAACTACATCCACTGTTTGTTCTTTCTGTCATGTGCAACCTGCGAGTGAAATTAGCGAGTGCTACAGCGACACTGGGTAGAGTGGTTCTTTCACACTTTGACAGCACGACACCAATCGCTAATATTGCCTCCTTCATATCCTGTTTGCACTTGTTAGTGTTTTTTTGCTTCAACTGGTGAAACGTTGGTCGTTTCCACCTTCAGTTGGAACTATTTTCTTGCATATTTTGCCAAGTATTAAGGTTTGTTGGAGGTTGTTGAAGTAGCTCATTTTTTTATGTATTAAATTGCATTGTTTTAGCAGTGATATTGCGATGTGACATTTTATATCATGTAGGAATTCATACAGGTGTTATCTTGATGATGTGACATGGTTCGATTGCTCTAATTCAAATCTTACCCGCTGCAGGGCCATGCTCCACACACAGTGCTGCCAGCCCCCATCAGAGCCATTGGAGCTCAGACAAAGGCTGCAGTTATGGAGACTGTGGCATGGCGGAGGGCACGGCAGAGGAGGGGATGACTCCACCTGCATGGGTGAGACGTTGAGCAGAGCGTAGCTGAAACATGTCCAGTCATAAGTGGGATTCACACTCAAGATGCGCCTCGTTTCGCCTGGAGGAGAGGGAAAAAAAAAAAGAAGGGGGGCGACATTTCTTATTGGAAAAGATTTATTAATCATAAAATTCATTTTCTGTAACACACAAATCATCTGAACCTGGGTACCTGTGCGTTTGAACTGGCGAGTCCACATGCACTTTCCAGAAGCTGTACACTTGGGGCAGTCAGAAGCCTCACAGCTAGTCTCAGTGCAGTTGCTGGACAGGAAGATCTCTCTCTGGTTGATTCGACAGTCATGTACAGCTGTACAGCTGAGAGAGCTGCTGATACAAGCCCCCTCTGGACAATTTGTGCACCACTTACACTGTAAAACAGGCTGAGGAAATTATTAAGAACAGACTTTAGTTCACAGTTACGGTCTCTCTTTGAGTGATTAACTGTGTTTGAGAAGGAGCATTACATGTTACCTGGGATGGACTGGAAAATGTTTTAGGGTGTCGTGCAAGGCATTCACTGCATGTCTTGAGTCTGCGACATTGGTCTGGCTCACGAGGGGTTGGAGAACAGGGAGACTGTCCAGTGAAGCATCCCATTCTGATGGAAAACAAGGAACAGAAGTGAATGTCATATGCATTTTATTTCATAGCTGCACATAACTTCAAGCTCAGAGTTGCTGTCAAACAATGTGTTACCTCTCAGCAGTGTCAGAAGAAGCACAGCTCCCTCTACACCATATGCAGCTGCCTGTGGTGGTGTTGCAAGCCTCTGGTGTGGGAAGAAGGGCGCAGGGGTCAGAGGGCACAGACAGGGTTAGGAGTCTGCCAAGGGTGACGCCATTGAAGCCTCCTGACAGGAAGAGACGACCGCCCCAGCTCGTCATGGCAAGGGACACCGAACCATTAACCGGATCTCCAACAGCTGACACTAAAAGAAAAACATAAAAAGAGGTTAGCCTATGATGTTTTATGATTTACAAATTAATCTGCAGCTAGAAATGTATAGTTACCTGGTTGTATCCAGGTGTTACAGTTGATCTGGTACAGAGAGACAGAGTTACTGTAGTCTTCTGCTTCTGTCCTGCCGCCCACAATCACCATAGTGTCTTTAATCAGTGCAGCAGCGTGGAAGAAACGGGACAGGGGCTACACAGGAGAGAGATGACACAGCAGGAATACAGAAGTTATCTTTCTAAAGTGGATGGATGGATGTCAACTGCTTGGATTTTCCAACTTCTTACCTTAATACCCTGAGAGGTGGCCAGCAAAGACCAGGTGAGGTTGGGGTAATACAGGCTGTAGAGCTCAGCAGATGGCTCTACACTTTCCACGTGAAAGCGGTAGCCTCCAAAGACATAGATGGCATCAGTCTGTTCATGGTAGACTGCCGTGTGGCCATACAAACCTGATCCAAGAACAAAGCAAGCAAAATAGGTTTATGTGCAATGAAAAGAGTGTTTAGAGCTATATTTGTCTCTTTTTAAAAAAACATTTTCACAATGTGATTCTGTATTGTTATAACAATAAGCAATGCATCAGTGAGTTATTGACATTATGAAAGGCTTCAAAAACCTGTAGGTGGTGTGCCAGTGTGGGGGGCAATGGTCCAGTTTCCAGACTGAGGGCTGAACTCAAGTAAATGGTGATTGAAACCATTTTCAGGAGAGTACCCGCCAATCAACAGCACAGAGCAATCTCGCCGTACAGTTAAAGTGTGACCTGCCACTGGAGGAAGCACTGTGCTCTGTCAGCAGAAGAAAATTAATTAGTTAAAGAATAAAAAAAAAAAGAATTTTTTCACATATTTTTTATTTCCACATCAAGTCAGAAACCAACCTTGTGCTCTCTCCAAACTAAACTGCTGAGATTGAGAGTCCAGGTATCCATGGAAACGCCATCTTGAGTGACCCCGCCTACTACCAACATAAAGTTGTGATTGGCTCCAGAACCAGACTCATGACTCAGCATTGCAGAGGCGTGATGGTAACGAGGGTTTGGCATCGACCCTTCTTCCAAAGAGCTTGTCAACATTTGGGTCCAACGACGTTCCAACACAGAATATCTAAACCAACCAGAAGGAATTATTACACACACACAGAGGCAACACTGCACTATGTGACTGAGATTACCTAACCAACTTGTTATTGGATGCCTCTGCCAAGATATATGCAACAAGGTTATGTAAGTTTTATTGTTCTTATGCTACAGTCTGACAATATTGTTATTCTTCTTCTTCTTCTCCTTATTATTATCATGCTAATAAAGGTGATTGTGATAGATTAAAATGTTGAAGATTATATTTCAAAAGGTTTAAGATGCTGCTGCAAAGAAAGCAATGCATTTCAGGATTCAACATTCGTGTTACCAATTCCATTAAATAAAAATCAAAATGTAATTTATTCAGATCCAAAACTGAACAAAGGTTTGTCCCAAATATGAACAAATTCCTTCAAGGAGTTAAACACATAACACTTTCACAGTAGCAAGACGGGAAGGTTTTCAGTAGTTTCACAAATGGATGGGCAGTTGCTTGATTGGCATTTTTCTCTCTGAGCACTCCAAATGTATTTCTACTGCCATACCCATTCACCCATTCAAACACGCATGCATTTGAGTGCCTATAACCTAGCATTCATACGCACTCACTGTTCTGGTTTCATCAAGTGCAACTTGGGCTTCAGTATTTTACCCGAAGATACTTTGACATGAAGACTAGAGTAGCCAGGTATCAAATCTCTCACCTTCCAATAGACAACCTATTCTAGTTCCTGAGCCACAGGTGCCCCAACCTGAAACACAACTCTTACAAGCCCTTTGTCTAAGCATTTATAGCCTGTTGTTGCACTTTCTTACCTATAGACATTTCCCAGAATTCCCTCTGTCAGAGAAAGCCCTCCATACATCCAGAGGTTGCCCTGTGGTCCAGACACCAGAGAGTGTCCCATCCTGTGGAGGAACCTGTGGGCCTGGTTCTGTTGGGGGGGAAGCAAAATATTTATTTGTATGTGCTGCGTTGTGTCAGTCATGCACACTTCAGTATTGTTCTGGTTGATTTTTCTTTGGTCCTTACCACAGTCATCTGTGTGTCCAGTAAGGTTTCCCACACCAAGCTGTTGAAGTCTCGAGGAATAGAGCAGTCTGACCCAACCCAGCTCTCTGAGCACACGCACACTCCCAGAGACTAAGACAAACAAAGTTATGCTGGTTAATGTTCTGTGTTTTATTTAATAATAATATTTTTTAAACTGACTTCCTGAACAAAAACACCCCAAAACAAACAAACAAACCAAAAAAAATCCTGGTTAACAAAAAAAACAACCAAAATTATACAGTCCACAACTACAAAATATGTTATTATGGGTGTTACAAAGGCACTAAATAAAAAATGTCACAGTATATTAAATTAAGTTTTACTTTTGATCAAAGAGACACTTGGAAATTTAAGAAAAGTAAACTTAAAAAAAAAAAGTTCACAGCTCTTACTATATTACAAGTTCCTCTTCCTTCTGCTATTCCACAATCCTGAGGGCACACTAGCCGGTCACAGTGTGGTCCCCCATATCCCTGAGGGCACTGGCAGAGCCCACCTTGGCACTGGGCTCCACCCGGACATACAGATCCATCTTCATCCTCAGAGCTCTGCTGACACCGTCGTACCCAGAAAGATGCATTGAAGCCTTGAGGTCTGTCTGAAGTGACGTTGGCTTCAAAGTAGACTGAGATCACACCTGGAGGTAGAAGAGATGATTATACGATGCTGAGTGATTGTGTATATGTAAATTGGTTTTGTAGTTTAAACAGTGTATTTATTAATCAATGAGTTAAGGATAAACCTGAAGTGGCCTCCACTGTGATAGGCTGAGTCCTTGTGGTGCCACAAAATGCTCCAATTAGATTGTGATCAGAATGTACAACTCCGTTACCCAGAAAACGAGGCAGGCCATCAAACACATAGACATACGAACTCTGAAAAATAAAGCATCCTGAATGTCATGAGCACAGTTTGAGGAACAGTGAGCTGTTAAGTAATTTGTGTTTATTTGAACTCACTTTACAATGTGTATGAGAGTCTGGGTGTAGCGTGAGAGCTACTGGGGGACAAAACTGTCTTGGCAGACAGGGTGCCAGGTTCTCAGTCACAGAGAGGACCCACAGGCAATGAGAAAGCCCACCTTTCCCCTCTGTGCCACTCAGCCACCCCAAAGAAGAAGACAGTGGAATGGTGGTGGAGGAAGTGGAGGACAGCAGGACAGAGCGGCCCTGGCACTGGCGGTAACATGTTCCATTGTTCCTAGATGGTACAGGATAGTACAGACAAGTCACAATCACAGAATACACTAAAAATCATTCAAGGAAATTATTTTTACTGAGCAAAATATTGAAGACCTTTACCTGGGATCTCCATAGTAACCAGGCAGACAGGACTCGCAGTGTGGTCCCTGAGTGTTGTGGGTGCAGTAACACTGGCCTGTCTGGTTGTGACAGTATCCCTGGAGAGGGTCGCCGTGTCCGTTACACTCACAGGGAACACAGCTGCTACCACCAGCCAGGGCTGAGCCAAAGCTACCTGGACGGCAGTGCTCACAGTGAGGCCCTGTAGTCCAGTCTGAAAGTGAAGCAAGTGAATGTTAACCAATAAACAACACAATAGCCTTTATCTACCAAACACCAAAATGCCTCCCACAGTTTCAGTTTTATGTATAGTGACTGAAATCAAATCACTATAATCCATTTATCAAAATCTGACCTTGGCATTCATCACAGATCCCTGGAGCAGTAATACATGTGGAGTGGAAGTTGCAGCCACAGTCAACATCACATTCTACACCACTCAGAACCAGAGTAGCGGGATCAGATGTCCAGCCCAGGGAGCATTCACACTCAAACCGTGGGCTGCCGCTACACTGGCCCTCACGACACTCATTGTAACAGCTGTGGGACAAAGTAAGATAACTCAATGAGCAAGACGAATAAAAAGATTTTATTAAGAGATCTAAAGAAGGAATTTGTGGATTACTGTATTGTAATGCACTTACGTTTGGTTGCAGTGCAGTGTGCCATCCCCTGTGAATCCTCTCTCACAATGGCACTCATATGAAGTGGGAGTGTTGATGCAGGTGGCAGAGGGGTGACAGTTGTGGAGGCCCAGCCTGCATTCCTCTACATCAGGACAAGTGCCATAGGCCCAGATTGCATCTTGCTCTTCATCACTCAAATGCTCCAACTCCATCTCCATTTCTAGGGGGCGCGGTGGGGCTGAAGTTTGGGGTTCAGGGCTAGAGAAGCAAGAAAGAGAAATGTAAACTTGGACTGATATACTACACACACATCTGGCTATCAGTTTGTTCAGGATATATGTACAAGAAACATGATGAGAGATATCTTACTTTGCAGCCCGAGCTTCAGCCACAGCCACACTACAGTTATACACTGATGGATCATCCATTCCTGCCCAGTCTCCCCTCAAGCACCTGAAAAGAAGGGCAGAAAATATGAAATATATACAGAAATCCCAATAAGTGTTAACTTATCAGCAACCTGATAATATAAAGATTGCATTTGCCTTATATGCAATTCTGGGAATCTGTATACTTTCTGTGTTGTTATGGGTTTGCCATACTTACTTTCCAATTGTGGGATTATTGTAGTCACCACACCAGCCACACTGGAAAGTCCTCAGGCACTCTGTACATGTGTTTAAAGCTGAACACTGCTTACACTGGGGAACTGAGTGAACACTGACAAGCAAAAACAAAGTATTTTATTATTGGTTGCCATTAAAGGGTCAATTCAACTGTCTGGCAAAATCTAAATGTGTTGTTTCTCGTGTTTTTGTTCATCTAATGTAAGTATATTATTGTATGTGAAAACATTTGGAAAGTAAAGAAAAAAAAATTCTCTGCTTTTCAGGGTTTACACTTCAGTAACCTTCCATTTTTAATCAAATACTGGCCACTGCTTTTGATACCAAATCCAAAATTCTTGTTTTAAATTGAGTTTACATGAATACAGTGACCAAATGAAAGGGTGCTTGCTGCTATTAGCAGAAATTACATTCACAGCTGATTATGAGGTGAAAGTTGCAATTTAAATTCAAGTGGAGTTGTTAGTCTGTGTGTTATGTGGCCATAACAAGGGAAATACTACTACTACTACTAATAATCATCATAGTAATAAGGCAATAAAAGCAATTTGAACTTATTTTCCATTAGTTACAGTAAGAAGTAAATTATAAATAAGACAGGTAGAAGCAGGAGCCCAGTCAAATGTATTTCATCATTTCACTGGATAAAAATACAGTTAGAACAGTCTTGAAATGTAAGAGCCAATTATGTAATCTCAGTCCAACTGTACAGTTGGACTGAGATACAGACTGAGAAAGAAAGTGATTATAGTCATTACAGCATTATAGACATAATGACTATATTATTATAGTAAATATAAATAAAACAAAAGGAAAAACCGAAAATATCTTAACAATGTTCTCATCTTACCTGTCATACCAATCCCTACATTGTCCATAGGGGTACTTTGTGAGGTAGGCAGCAAAATAGAAGCAGGCCTGAGCAGATTCACACCACGCACACTGGCTGGAGTTGGAAAGGCATTCACCACATGTCTTTCTCCTGTAAAAGAAAGTGATAGTACAGTAGAAAAGATGAGCTGCAGATGTTTGTATGACCTAAAATAATATCTAAAATGAATATTATTTTTCAACTCACTGGTTGCACACTTTAGGACACCCCCTTGGATCACGTATGGATCCATCTACTCTTCCCCGCCGACTGCACTGGTAGTCGCCTTTCTTGCTGGAGTTTATCTGCCACTCACAATAAGGGTCCTACAATCAAAGTTAGCACAGCATGAGTCAACAATACAGTTATGGTATACAAGTCAGCAGAATGGCAGACAATGTCAGTTTTTATGTGCATCTGTGTTGTACCTGAGTACAAGCAGAGCAGTCTCTGTACTCTTTACACATGGTGCAGTGCTGGGGTGCCAACAGCAGATGGCGCTGACCTTCCATCTTCCCTTCACTGTTCTGGCCCTCAGGGCAGGGTTCGAGGTCTGGGCTGTCACGCAGCAGACAGCGGGACAAAGACGGGCACCAGCCACAAGACTGGTCTGACAGACAGGCCAGACAGGACATGTACCCTGAGCAGGAACCTGAGCGGTACGGCTCCAAGAATAGGAAGTTGATCTCCTAGAAGGAGATGTAAAGGAAAGGGTATTAACACTATGCTTGTTTCACGAGCTAAGAAAAATCACAAAGGAATTTTGCATAAATTAGTTTTGCTGCTAAAGTTAAACTCACATTTCCTTCAGGCAACGTTCTGTTCCAAATCAAGGCCATCTCACTTGTCTGTCCTGAGCCAGAGTTGTTCAGGTAGCCCTCCGCCTGAACAAGGTAATGGTTTCCCCGAGTGAGGTTAGAGAAAAGTCGACTCCCATCTGGTCGAGCCAGGAGCTTCAGCTCCTTTTCCTGCGGAGCTGCCCAGCGACCCACCACCTCCTGATCAGCAAATGGGTTCACAATGCATACAAAATTGGACATGAAGAAAATATGGATAAAACAGTAAATAACGTTCAATCAAAACACTCAGCCCTCGGTACAAGGTTATTGGCTTTCACTGAGAATTCTAAAGCCTTCCAACTAGGGCAGGGCGATATGGCCAAAATTATTTATCACGATATATATTAGAAAATTTGCGATAACGATACAACTGACGATATAATTGACACAAGACAAAATACTTTACAACTCCACAACTTTATTAGTGCAAAAACCCCCAAAAAACCCATCAATGTATTTTCACTTAAACAAGCAGCTGTTTTTTTATGTGCATTAAAGTTATATAAAAATTTAAAAGTGCAAATGCAAATTCCTTGCTGACAGTTTAACCAAAAGGCATGTCCAGTGGAAATTGGCCGACATATCCTCAGCATAACAATGTATAATATCCAGAAAACTTAAAAAGAGGTTAATCACACAATACGGTAATATTCTTTTGAAGCACAGTACATATCACTCCGCCAGGCTCCTGACTACGGTAGCCGTAATGCTCCAACAATCCATCAAGCCGTGCGGCTTCGTAGCTTAGCAAAGTCGTACTAAAGCATTTTTTGACAGATTTTCGAGCGCCGTGTACCACATAAAATCGGTTTGGTAATAACGACGGCTCGCTTGCATGCTCTACCAAAAAATGTGCTTTGGTGTGTATCTAACGGACAAAAGCTAAACCAGTTCCACACCACTGAAGTTGCAGCATTTTTACAAACCAATTCTGTTTCATCTGTTTCATTCGACGATTCACTTTCGCCCTTCTCATTCAACGTTGCCGCCATGTGCGTATGAAAACAAAGGCACTACGCATGCGCGTTTTACCCATATTCTATCTCGAGATTTCATTTTCTTATCATTGCCTAAAATTATACCGGTATTACCGTGAACGGTATGATATGCCCCAGCCCTACTTCCAACAGTTCCAATGTTTGTCCATATGAAATTTAAATTACTTAATTTTATTATCTAATCTATTACAAATCCAGTAAAGAATTTAAAAAAGAGACAAAAGGTATTTCAATTTGCTGAAATAAAAGAAAGAAAAAGAAATAAAGATTACAGCTGACATGCACTTATCCTCACCATCTGGCTGGAGTTGGGTCCTGTTGCCATTCGAGCCTCAAAGTGAAACCTCTGGATGCGAGCCCACATGGAGACAGTCTCTGTAGGAGGGGGTGCAGGTGGAGGCCCGCCCCACAATGGGTGGACAAACCCCCTAAACTGTAAGGCTACGTCCATTTCTGTGGTGGGGCCAAGCATGATGGTGGCGCTGTGGAGGATGGTTACCTAATGTGAGGGGTGATGAGGATGGACGACAGTGGAGGATGATGGAAGTGGAAACACATCAACAGAGGCACTATTCTCTACTAACGGCTCCACAAAGTTTCACAAACTACTTGAACAAAAATATCCTTTCTACTCAAAACAAACAGAGAAAAAGAAAAAGAGACATGACGAGGTTAACAAGCATAAAGCACAAAGAAAAAATAACAAAAAGAGAATCATTATATCCAAACTCGAATGCAATATTGGTGGCAGGAAGGAGGAGTAAGTATAAGCAGAGAGGGAAGTAGTTACAGGCTCAACTGGTAAAATCAATACATTTGGACTCCGTACCTGGTCAGGCTGGGAGTCGTTGCGGGGGTGGTGGAAGGTGAGCAGGTGCAGTCCCGGGACATAGTTCTCGGTGCGACAGGAGTGGAGGGAGGTTAGGAAAAGGGTACGCTCCCCCCACCAGCCGTACGCCCCTGAGATCTGGTCCACACGGCACGCACTTCGCTCTGTGAGACCGAGAGGGAAAGGTCAGCACATACACAAAAAACCCCAAAAATACCCCCACACATCGGGCCTCTTAAATCTCATATTACAGCAGCTTTCTACTGTGCACTACTGTACTGAAATGAATGTAATTGGTGACTCTTGTTTGACGTGTGTTCTGAAGGAGTAAAATGACCTCACTGCACCAGAAGTATGTGACTAGACAGGCGAGTCAATCTGTGGTTTGAGGAGCCTGTCCAGTCTCAGCTGGGTGTAGCCAAGTCACTGTACTTCACCTCTGAAACACACCAAACACCAGTCAATTACGTTCCTCCCATGTCAACTCCCAACATCATTTTCCAGTCTTGACCCTTTTCTTCTGCCCTCATTCCTCCCTCCCTGGGTCTCACCTGACACTGGTAGGCAGGACTCATTCTGAACACACCAGCCAAATTCACCAGGGGCACGGGCCAGAGAAGCTGGAGTGCCACTGAACACCAGACAGGACTGGCAGTCAGACAGGAAGCGAGCGAGGCCCAAGCAACCAGTACTTCCACACTGCGACCAGAAAACAGAACATGCACTTTGTAAACAGTCTGAAAAGGAAATGATTAGATTTCTGGAAATGTAAAAATGGATCTCTCCCCCCCAAAAAAAACAAAACAAAAAAAAAAAAAACAGGCATTGTTACAATTAAACAAAAAGGCTGAGAGAAGTGTTACCGGGTTAGTGGGCTGGTACTCTCTACAGCGGCCTTCACACCAGCTGCACTCTGGGTTCTTCAGGCACATACTTTCATCTACTGCCTCAGCACAAACAGCATCCTGATGATGAAACAAACAAACACACACAACAATTTCATTACCATTAGATGCTCTTAGTCAACATAATTTTCAGCCACTGAGATTCTTCCAGCCACAGCCAGTCTTCCAAATACTATTGGTTTACAGCGCTTTCACTCACCCTGTCACCTTGGTCGCTACTGACAAAAAGGGGAACTTTGTAAGCCACAAGGTCTCCACGCGCAACGCCACTGTAACCTCCAGCAACCAGCAACACTCGTCCCTCCATCACTGCAGCAACATGTGAGTAACGCCCCCTCATAGCATCTCCACCTTCTGTGAACACTTCACATGCACAGGTAATAATCACTAAGATGGATGGTGTTGAAAATGGACCTTAAATAAATAAACAAATGTAAAACAACAACAACAAAAACTGCAACTGCATGTGCCTTCGAATTTCAAAGTTCTGACAAGAGGCTACCCACTCAGGAAAAAACTGAAGATGGTGAAAATAAAAAAAGTTGAAAAGGTCTAAAATAATTTGAGAAGTGAAAATAAACTTGTGCAACCTGCTCAGATCTCAAACAGATTTTAGCCCCAAACCCTTCTGATTGTCCTTAGGCTTGTACAAATATCCTCACCATGGAGCATAAAGACATTTAGTGTTTATTTCATCTACATATACAAAGTGGACTTTATTTGGCTGTCTAATCACGACCATTTCAAGACCAAATAAAATATAATGTGTTAGAAAAATAAATAAAACAAGTAAGGTGCAATCTAGAAGTCGACTGAGCTTTCATTTTCATACTCACCGAGTTTCTCCTTTGCCGAGACCCACTGGTGACAACCCAGATGGTAGAAAAAGATTTCCTCATCATAGCACTTTTCCTCTAGGTAATGAATGTGCACATTCCCTCCTGCAAGACAAACAAACAGAGATAAATATAAACATGGCTGGACTGATTATGAAACAAACTCTGCTAATTATCTCGAGACTCACCATAGACAACCATGTAGTTTCCGATGACAGTGGCTGAATGGAAAGCTCGCTCTCTTGGGCCAGTTGCTGCAAAACGCGAACGGAAGGATGTCCAAAATCGTCGATCCACATGGAACACGTCTGTTTTGTTCACCCTGACACTAAACCTAAGAAACATATAGAGTATGTGTATTTCTAGTGTCTATAAAGATGCTGTTTTTAAAAAAATCCCCACTTCCTGGATTTTTCTGTAGCATTTAACTATCTTTGTGTAGCAAGTTATCACAAAAGAATTAAATCTTGGGATAAAATATTTCTTATTATGTTGGGATCCACTGGTTAAAAATTGGTCCAATACTAACTTAAAAAGCTAAATTGGACATCAGTGACAATGAGCCAAACTAGGGAACATAATATGTGATGCTTACACAAAATGTCAGCAGCAGTGCATCACTAGCAGGAGGGATTGATAACATAACATAACATAGGCTAATATAACTGTATAAGTAGTAAACTTAGGAAAGCAATGTTTAAGTGAGTGTGATGTGGTCTTATACATAAAAGACAGATTCCCACTCTCCTCTCAATCCAGATTAATACTCAACATCAGTAGATACCCAAAACCAATGTATTGTCATTACTGTAATGTATGAGAAGGTACATACCTGGCAGTGGTAGGCCTGTGCCCTCCATAGACAAGCAATGTCCTGGAAGGGCTGTGGAAGACCATGGAGTGCCCAGCAGTGGCAGGTGGCTTCCCACCTGTGGGCTGAACCGTCTCCCACCGTCCAGAGCCATGCAGGCCAAACCGATACAGAGTTGAGGAAAACATATCCTGATCAGTACGACCTGGGAAACAAATTTGGGTTTGTTCATTTCTTCGTGGATTAAAAATGCTGATATAAAAAAAAGACAAAGTGCAACGTGACAGTATACGTGCGAACCCACCTCCAAACACATAGAGATAACTGTCTACTATAGCCGCAGCGTGATTAGCCAGTTTAGGAGCACCAGGTGAAGTGGAAAAGCCAAGCTGTTGCCAGTCATCATTGAGAGGCCGGTACATCCACACATCATTGGCCAGGGAGCCGTTGGCTAGCTCTCCACCAAAGATAACCATTTTACCCATATACTCTACTGCTGTGTGGGAATGACGAGCCACCTGACAGAGTAGGAGAGCCAAAGAGAGCACGAAGGAAAGGAATACGACTGAGATGTTAAACAAAAAATGAGAATAATAGAATTCCCATCGACTATGTTTACATGTGCAAACAAATAGGATATATTAAAAAAAAGTGAGTGAGCAGAGTATACACTGCAATAAAGTGATTTCTATAAAAAAATAAAAATTCACATTTGGTAAACAGGTTTGATAAATTAAAAAATAAATTCTTAAACAGTTACAACATTATTAAGCAAATATTCTTGACTTAATCCATTTACCCTTGTTTTTACCAGGCAACCAGTAGAATGTAATACTCTATCACCACAAAGTGGCATTAATTAAATATGGCCAATCAGCACTGAACAACGACAAAAAATAAATAAATAGAAGAAAACAAGAAAGGCATGTTAAAAGTTTTGATATCCACAAGTTTGCTAGGATCTACTTAAATCCAAGTGATGGAAATTTCAACACTAGATGGTGACCCTTAAGGATTCGTGCAGATCTCTGCATGTCTGCCAGTCTTTTGTGACTGGATGAATGCATCCATGGAAACACTGCATCACAGAGCACTAGCTACCATGTGCCCTTCAGGCACACTTCAAATAAGTGTAATAGACAGGACTTGTCCATCCATGCTATCTGGAGCTGTCTGTGTCCTTGCTAACTGTCAAAAACTGGTTAAACAGTTGTGCTATGGTGAGATTAGGTCGTATGTTTGGATAGTAACTATGGACAGTAACCGGAGAGCAGCATTTCTTTTTGAAAAATTGCGGAGAATGGACTGCATTGACTGAGTTGTTTGAGTGAAAACAATAAGCATCTGTGTTAGAACTTCACAAATTATATTACACAGCTGTAGAGACCAACTTTGTGTGACTGGTATATTTCTGTTTTAGTTAGTTAGACACCTCTGTATTTTAAGATTTTGCATTTAGGCTATTGTAATAAATGGCCATAAGTAAATGTATATCAGATGATCCACCAAAGGAAAAAAACAGCATGAAGTTGTAAGTAATAGTGATAGGTTTTGCCTTTAATCCTATTACTATAGTTATACTATTGTCTTTCAAGTTATTTTTATATATGTAAAATAGAACGGAAACAATAAGCTTATGAGTCTTAATATATCTTTAAAGAAAATCCTGATTCTGGAGTTGTTCCTGAGTTCCTGGTTGTCAAAGGATAAGCTGGGGCCTGACAAGTCGTTGAGAGAAAATCTTGGAGTGGATATCTTTGAATCCATTCTCCTGATTAAGGAAACTAGATTTCTTGCCTACATGACATTTGAGGATCAATTTACTGTAAAGTGCTGACAGTAACTTGGACACTTGTTTGCATAGAGAATGACAAAGCAAATGCAATAGCAGAAGGAAAGAAAAACAGCACATGTTTGAGTGTGTTCACTTACAGGTGAATGACCATAAGACCTGCTTTCCCATTGGTTGGATGTGAAATTGTATTTGATCAAGTCACCAAGAGCTCTGTTCAGATCAAATCCTGCAAAGAAGATAAGCAAAATATTATTCAAACAAGGCCAATAATGAGATATGAGACTGATGACTCAGATGTGAACATTCAGCTATAACAAAGACATCAATATCACTGATGGTTAATATGTAACACAACAACAAATTGTGTTGAGTTATGATTTATTAACATATACTAAAGAATCAGAGTCAAAAACCTTGCCGTTGTCTTGTGTGTTAAAAATGTTGTTTTCTAAACAGAAAACATTGTATCAGTGGAATTTAACTGTATGTTGCTCTTACCGCCAAAGAGGTACATGGCTCCTGTGGAGGAGAGGTACACGCCTGCAGAACCTGTCCTGGGAGGTGTGTAGGGGTTTTCTTCACTCACACGCCACCACTTCCCTGCACCGCTGTCATTATAGAGACCAAGCTGGCAGCTTTGACCCACAAAGCCTGGCTTACACACACAACGCTCTCCTTTCTGAAAAAAATAAATAAATGAATGAAGGCAAATATGAAAAGTTTCATCACAGCACACAAATGAATAACCTAATCAGGTTGAGAAACGAGTTACTGTGCGGCTATAGTATAATTTTTTTTGTGTGTGTTCATTTAATCGTCCCTATCCCTACTCTTACCTTGTCACACTGGCCGTTCACAGAACAAGCTTGAGTGCACAGAGGGGTTGTACATGAGGGCCCACCCCAACCCTGATGACAATGGCACTTTGATGTAGAGAAATCACAACGACCATGACCGCCACACGCTCCAGGGCACAAAGAGAAGGTGTAAGTTGCATTGAACCCCAGGAGGTGGTAATTAGCGTCACTGAAGAGATGAAGCAGCATCTGGAACAAACACAGTTTAACAGTGAACACAAATTAAGTTAGAATTCAATGCTAATGGAGTGTCAAGAATCACCCTGGCCTTTCAGCTGTGGTATCTTTTCTTGGTTACCTTGCCAGACTTTGCTTCAATGGGCTGGGGTACCGTGTTGCCACTCAGACTGGCTAGCAGGGGGCTTTGGTAGGAGTCCCCATCATACACAAAAAGGTAGTCATAAGTGCACTCTGTGTCCATGAAGGTGAAATTCAAGACAATGCGGTGACTGTTGCTGGGAGCTGGAAGAGATGAAGAATTAGATAAATATCACTTTGAACAATCACAGAAAACAACAAAAAATAATGACAAAAAAACATTTTCTCCACCTTTGATGAGCCACTCGCAATTCCCATTGACAGAGTAGTTTCCTGCTCCATCTGTCACATAGCCAGGTGGTCCCCTCAAAACTTGCCTGTGGCCCTTACAGGCCCCTGTCTGGCACACAAGTGACTCAGCCAACAGGAGAACCACCAGGATGAAGGAGACAGGGAGGGGGGAGGCCATCACTGGCACTGCCTGAAGGATGGAAAGGGAAAGAGCAAGGTGGGAATCGGTTGGTGTTGGTCTCCTAATAACAAACCTTAAACATTTGCAGCACATATGAAGACCATATATGTCTTAAGTTAAGTTTATCGACCACATATAACAAATAAACTACGCTAACTGGATACAAGGGAATGTCCCTTATGGACATCAAAGCGCAATCTTAGTCCTCTGGTAGTTCTCACTTCTCGCTGTGCAGTCTTATGCCACTGAAAGGGTCCAATTTAAAGCGCTATGAGTCATATGTCAACTGCAATGCCATTCAACCTGCAGCAACAACCCATTAGGCTTAATGATCAGATTACAAGGATTACTACAAACTGCCAGACTCAAGAAAAGCCACTGCAAAAATTCTTATGCTGATTTTGCTAACAAGTGATAGCCCCATTTGCACAGGGAAGTAGCTCGCAAACATTACGACTCCAGAAATCATACAATACAAACTTAAGGTGAAACGACGATACTCCACATCTGTGGTGTTACATTAAAATAGCACACAAACAGATTAACTTTTATCAACTGCGTTTCTTAGAACCAACTAGCCAAAGGGTGAACCGACGACAATTATCAGCAAGGGTCTCTGCAGGCTATCACAACAAAGCTAACGAAAGGGTAGCTAAGCTAAGGGAGCTAACGGAATACAGTTAATCTGGGCTCATCAGTTGGTATGGATTCAACATAACACTTACCATTTCCCGTCTCTTTGTTTGCATGGTGGTTTACATTTTCGGCAGGCCTTTAAACGTCAGCTACTGCACGAGCTAACTAGTGAGGGCTGCAAACTGACAGCTGGCTAAATTATCCAGTCGATACTAAATTGGATTCACTGCAGAGGAGAGCGCTACAGCATTCTGCTCTGCTAGCCTGTCCGCTAGCTAGTGGTAGCGGCTCGGCCAAATCCAGATGCGCAATCGTTGGTTGCTGCAGACCCTAACAGAATCAGTCATTCTTGAGAGTAATTCTTCATTATGTAATAACAAATGATGGTACTCCTCGGAGAACTGCTTGCAGCTATCAGCGACACGTTTTTAAAGCATCGACGCTACTCCTGCGGACCATGTTATGGTGAGAAGCCAGTGTTTGGGTGCTTTTTGGCAGGCGAGCAATAGCCAACGGTGACCAACACAAAGACAGTGCAGCGAATAACCCATCCCACTACTGCCACCCAGCGGAGGCAATCAAAGTTTACACTTGGATATTGTGTAAGCCATAAACGGCAGGTTGTTTATTAAATATTTTGCTTATTATTTATGTCATTTATTTGTGGATAAAGTGAATGCCTTTAGAGGTTTCAGCAGCGGATCATCTACTTGTATCTTCCCCCATTCCTGTCTCACCAGCCGTTTGCCTTCATTATACATCCATTAATCTTCAATGAGCTCTTCTTCTTTTCCTCCTACCTGACAGCTTCATATTCAACCTTAGTCCAATACATCCACGATCCCTCCTCTGCACTTGTCCAGACTGTCTCAGCCTTGTCTGTCGACCTCAATCTCCAAACTGCTCAGCCTAAGCTGTTCCTCTCGAAAATTAATTTCTAATCTTGTCCATTCTGGTTGCTCCTAAATGTTGGCATCTTCAACTCTGCCTCCTGTCCTTTTTGTCAGAGCAACACATCACAGGTCTCACTACCTTATTCTGAACCTTCTTTCTGTCTCTTACCTTTCTGTCACAAATTACCCCCGATTCTCATCTCCATCCTGGACTCTCTTCACTGCTCTTGTGCAGACCGTTGATGTCAGGTATTTAAACTCATCTCCCGTCACTACCTCTACTCCTTGCGTCTACACGGCTATATCTGTCCCACTGTCATTCTCATTCTCCCTCTTATGTTCTTGCTTTTTGTTTGTTTGGGTATCTATAAGCACTTATTGATTTTCTGCAAAATAACATGTTACAGTATTATTTTCACCACTGCTGAACTCCTCTGCTCCCTGCTGAATAAAGTTCCCCATACTGTTTGTAAATGTTTTGAAAAGAAGTCAACACACATTTAATTTGAAACTGTTTTTAATTGAAGACTGACACACAATTGTTAATGTTTTGAGGTTACACACTGCAGTAGTATATTTTATATCACAAAGTGTTGCTAAGCATGAACTTAGTATAGTGAATGATAGCCAGCATAGGAGTCTAACTATCCCAACAATCAGCAGTTTCATTTTGCATTTTAATCCAAAACATCAGCATCACCAAAAACATTTGAAATGCGTTTTTTTAAGTGTATATTTGAGAAAATGTTCTGATTCCTCACAGAAATCAAATTGAATCAAAGGCTAACAACAACTACAATAACATCCCCTAAAACCCAGAAGCAAGTGACTTTAGATATAACAGTGAAGTTTCAAACTTAATCACCATCATCCCCTTTATTTCCTTGAAGGGTTAAAAAAATAAATAAAAAGCTATCAGTCCAATCCTTTGTTTTCGTCATGTGTTTTGTTTCTGTTTGGCCACATTAACTACGCTCAAAACACGAGGGTAGGGAGGTGCAGAGGGCCAGAAAACAGTTGTGCAAAACAAGCTGTGTAAAGGCAACTCCGTGAACTCATAAACAAATCAATAAGGCCTGAAATCTTCCATCAATGCAATGCATAATGAAAACAAAGAAAAAAGAAAGAAACAACAAAATACATCTATGAGTACAGACGGGACAGAAAGTATGAGTGTCTGTGTGTGGACCACAGGCTGATAACTCATTGCTCAGACATAAATAACCACATCCTTACTGTGGTTGTGGTTTTTCATCTTTATACTTAAACTGATGTTTCATCTACTGGCAGATTTATTCTTTTAAACTTTTATTTGATGTTCTCGTTACCCCTGATCGACTGGTAAAGGCTTGTCGAGTTTATCTTGCTTTTAAAAGTTTTTCATCATTGATTTTCAATCTTGCATCTTTACGTCAATAACCTTATCTTGGGTTGTTGACATGTGTATAGCTATTTTTCCTGGAACCAGATCCATGGGCGAGGTATGGAGGCCGGGACCAAAAATGGGAAATATCGCACCTCCAAACTTGTGTGTAAGTGTGACCAGGTGCTTCCCTAACCCTCCATCCCAAAATGACACCTCTCCCTTTTCTATATTAAGCTTGACTCGAATCTTTTCAGGTCGCTGCTGAAGCTGCAGCTCTTCACGTTTAGTTGTCATTACATTATACACCCCTTTGCTCAGTCCTAAGGCCCACACACCGCGGTTTGTTGCGACTGTAAACTTCTTTTTAC
Organism: Oreochromis niloticus; assembly: GCF_001858045.2. Lineage (NCBI taxonomy): Eukaryota > Metazoa > Chordata > Actinopteri > Cichliformes > Cichlidae > Oreochromis > Oreochromis niloticus. The sequence continues at coordinate 25,111,824 of NC_031976.2, read as the reverse complement.
GCGGCAATGACTCTCTGCACACTCCCACTATCCACTTGGGGTTGTCACCTACATCCCATTTGTGTTTCCCGGAGGTGTAACCTTCAGCACCTAGGACAAAGACGCAGGGATCAAAGCGCTCTGGGTTATCGGGGACGGTCAGCCGCTCTGAGCTTTCCTTCACACTGACCAGGTCTGGACTCAAAGACAGCCAAGGCAAGGCTGTTATAATAAAATTTAGCCTATGAGATGCATTCTAGCGCATGTGTGTCTTCAAAAGGTGGAAATGTTACCAACTGGTGGTTCAAAGTAAAAATGGGGCCTTCTAAAATTTGTGTATATTTCGGGCAATAAAGGCAGTTCCATTGTTCCAAAATCCCACCGTGTAACGTACTCACAATATTTCACATGAGACTGCATTTTCTTCCATACGTTGAAGCCAGTTGGTTAGGTAAGAGCCAGTTGGGAGCCGAAAGAGCCGGCTCTTTTTAGTGAGCCAAGCCGAAAGAGCCGCTTCTCTAAAAAGAGCCGGAAATCCCATCACTAACGGGAAGCAGCTCTACTCACTGTGTTTTGAAGTACTGGCCTCTAGTGGTCCTGGAGGGAACAATAAATATCTGGTGAGGAGCAGGATGAGCAGATTCAAACAAACTAAATATAGGACAAAGAGTTTGTTTGTGTGGAAAAATGAGGGACACCCTTCAAGTGCTGAAAAGGATGTAAAGAAATGTATTTTTTCTTAAATGTGTGTGTTTTCTTTAAACCTATTCCAAAGAAATCTGCACAACCTTTGAAATCTGCAGTGACAACATTTTTTCCACTTTGCTGCAGCGTGGAAACCAAATAACACTTTAGCCCGCAGGAGACGCCTAATGAAAGGTTTTGTTAGAACACAGATGTTAGAACACCATCTTGCCTTAGGGTGCTGATTTTATAAAACTAAAGGTAATCAAACTGTAGAACATTTTTTCAGTATGTGGGAAGGGAGAGCAAAGGTTAAAAATATGTTGCAGTCCCATATAAAACACAAGGTGTTTTCACCCCAGTGAAAGGAGAAATGAAACCTATGAACTACAGCATAGACTACAACATAGACTACAGCATGCCCACTATGCATTTCCCAAATGCATGGTGTTCCTAAAGGAACAGTTGTGATGACTGTTGGCGCATTCATCCTCCTCTGGACAATGGAGGAAAGACCAGCTGCTGTTTGTCAAAGGGCAAACACCCTCACTCACACCTGTGGGAAAAAAAAGAAAGACAGAAAAACAAGAAACAGAGGTATGCCGATAAATAACAAAACAATCCACTCATAACATGCTAAGATGCTCAGCTTCTTCAAAATTTAACATTGTTCTCACCATCAAGTCCTCCCTGTAGGCAGCGTCCAGCCCCATTGCCCCCGCGAGAAGAACACCAACCACACTGAGGCCTAGCAATGCACTGGGAGCACTGAGTGAGCTGGGAGCACTGGGGAGAGCAGGAGTCTCCCCTAGAAAGCAGTCGACCGCACTGGCCTGCCTCACACCGGAGGGGCACAAAAGATGGGCTCATGCACTACAGGAAGGGGAAAGATATTTGCATATTTAAATTAAAAAGAAAATGAATTAACTTAAAGTCCAACATTCCAATTAGGGGTGGGTGATACAGCCTCAAAATTATGTCACGATATTTTCAGAAAACTTATGTTTTAATGATAACACTACAACATAAAAAATATAGGAACATTTTAAGAATGGTTGCACACAGCAGCATTTATTACTGTAAATAAATGAACTGCATTATCTATCCTCCTTTTCCAATGAGCTACTACTGATGCCAAATTTACTAATTTGAAATGTGAATCTTCTAAAACAAGGTGCCAGCGGTAGCAGCAACACAGTGCAATAGTAGTGACACAGCACCACAAACAGTGAGAGTAAAGTCAAACCTAAGCACAAAAATTTAGCTTAGCTAGTGTTAAATAATGCATGATCAGAGCTAATTTCAACTGCTCCCTCACTTACAAGGAGTCGCCACATCATGTTTGATCTGGTAGATTTTTTACATTAGACACTCTTCCTGATGCAACCATAAAGCTATCCACCCAGAATTGGGATAGGGATCTGCTACTTGTTAGGAGAACATGTAAACCACTACTTTGTTACATGAGAAAGTGAAAAATGTTTTCTACCTGGGATATCATTTCTTGAGTAAAGTGTTTACCAGCTGGTCAAAGCCCCTTTCACCACAATCTGTATTGGCATCATATCTTTAGCCAAATAAAAGTCAACTACATCCACTGTTTGTTCTTTCTGTCATGTGCAACCTGCGAGTGAAATTAGCGAGTGCTACAGCGACACTGGGTAGAGTGGTTCTTTCACACTTTGACAGCACGACACCAATCGCTAATATTGCCTCCTTCATATCCTGTTTGCACTTGTTAGTGTTTTTTTGCTTCAACTGGTGAAACGTTGGTCGTTTCCACCTTCAGTTGGAACTATTTTCTTGCATATTTTGCCAAGTATTAAGGTTTGTTGGAGGTTGTTGAAGTAGCTCATTTTTTTATGTATTAAATTGCATTGTTTTAGCAGTGATATTGCGACGTGACATTTTATATCATGTAGGAATTCATACAGGTGTTATCTTGATGATGTGACATGGTTCGATTGCTCTAATTCAAATCTTACCCGCTGCAGGGCCATGCTCCACACACAGTGCTGCCAGCCCCCATCAGAGCCATTGGAGCTCAGACAAAGGCTGCAGTTATGGAGACTGTGGCATGGCGGAGGGCACGGCAGAGGAGGGGATGACTCCACCTGCATGGGTGAGACTTTGAGCAGAGCGTAGCTGAAACATGTCCAGTCATAAGTGGGATTCACACTCAAGATGCGCCTCGTTTCGCCTGGAGGAGAGGGAAAAAAAAAAAGAAGGGGGTCGACATTTCTTATTGGAAAAGATTTATTAATCATAAAATTCATTTTCTGTAACACACAAATTATCTGAACCTGGGTACCTGTGCGTTTGAACTGGCGAGTCCACATGCACTTTCCAGAAGCTGTACACTTGGGGCAGTCAGAAGCCTCACAGCTAGTCTCAGTGCAGTTGCTGGACAGGAAGATCTCTCTCTGGTTGATTCGACAGTCTTGTACAGCTGTACAGCTGAGAGAGCTGCTGATACAAGCCCCCTCTGGACAATTTGTGCACCACTTACACTGTAAAACAGGCTGGGGAATTTATTAAGAACAGACTTTAGTTCACAGTTACGGTCTCTCTTTGAGTGATTAACTGTGTTTGAGAAGGAGCATTACATGTTACCTGGGATGGACTGGAAAATGTTTTAGGGTGTCGTGCAAGGCATTCACTGCATGTCTTGAGTCTGCGACATTGGTCTGGCTCACGAGGGGTTGGAGAACAGGGAGACTGTCCAGTGAAGCATTCCATTCTGATGGAAAACAAGGAACAGAAGTGAATGTCATATGCATTTTATTTCATAGCTGCACATAACTTCAAGCTCAGAGTTGCTGTCAAACAATGTGTTACCTCTCAGCAGTGTCAGAAGAAGCACAGCTCCCTCTACACCATATGCAGCTGCCTGTGGTGGTGTTGCAAGCCTCTGGTGTGGGAAGAAGGGCGCAGGGGTCAGAGGGCACAGACAGGGTTAGGAGTCTGCCAAGGGTGACGCCATTGAAGCCTCCTGACAGGAAGAGACGACCGCCCCAGCTCGTCATGGCAAGGGACACCGAACCATTAACCGGATCTCCAACAGCTGACACTAAAAGAAAAACATAAAAAGAGGTTAGCCTATGATGTTTTATGATTTACAAATTAATCTGCAGCTAGAAATGTATAGTTACCTGGTTGTATCCAGGTGTTACAGTTGATCTGGTACAGAGAGACAGAGTTACTGTAGTCTTCTGCTTCCGTCCTGCCGCCTACAATCACCATAGTGTCTTTAATCAGTGCAGCAGCGTGGAAGAAACGGGACAGGGGCTACACAGGAGAGAGATGACACAGCAGGAATACAGAAGTTATCTTTCTAAAGTGGATGGATGGATGTCAACTGCTTGGATTTTCCAACTTCTTACCTTAATACCCTGAGAGGTGGCCAGCAAAGACCAGGTGAGGTTGGGGTAATACAGGCTGTAGAGCTCAGCAGATGGCTCTACACTTTCCACGTGAAAGCGGTAGCCTCCAAAGACATAGATGGCATCAGTCTGTTCATGGTAGACTGCCGTGTGGCCATACAAACCTGATCCAAGAACAAAGCAAGCAAAATAGGTTTATGTGCAATGAAAAGAGTATTTAGAGCTATATTTGTCTCTTTTTAAAAAAAGATTTTCACAATGTGATTCTGTTTTGTTATAACAATAAGCAATGCATCAGTGAGTTATTGACATTATGAAAGGCTTCAAAAACCTGTAGGTGGTGTGCCAGTGTGGGGGGCAATGGTCCAGTTTCCAGACTGAGGGCTGAACTCAAGTAAATGGTGATTGAAACCATTTTCAGGAGAGTACCCGCCAATCAACAGCACAGAGCTGTCTCGCCGTACAGTTAAAGTGTGACCTGCCACTGGAGGAAGCACTGTGCTCTGTCAGCAGAAGAAAATTAATTCGTTAAAGAATAAAAAAAAAGTTTTTTCACATATTCTTTATTTCCATATCAAGTCAGATATCAACCTTGTGCTCTCTCCAAACTAAACTGCTAAGATTGAGAGTCCAGGTATCCATGGAAACGCCGTCTCGAGTGACCCCGCCTACTACCAACATAAAGTTGTGATTGGCTCCAGAGCCAGACTCATGAGTCAGCATTGCAGAGGCGTGATGGTAGCGAGGGTTTGGCATCGACCCTTCTTCCACAGAGCTTGTCAACATTGGGGTCCAACGACGTTCCAACACAGAATATCTAAACCAACCAGAAGGAATTATTACACACACACAGAGGCAACACTGCACTATGTGACTGTGAGATTACCTAACCAACTTGTTATTGGATGCCTCTGCCAAGATATATGCAACAAGGTTATGTAAGTTTTATTGTTCCTATGCTACAGTCTGAGAATATTATCAATCAATCAATCAATCAATCAATCAATCAATCAATCAAGGCTTTATTCGCCACATGCAGGTTGCCCTGCAGTGAAATGGGACCCCCCCCGACCTTACACACAGAACACAGACATCACATGGGGATACAGGTCGGAGATCGGTAGCCTTACAGAAAAACACTGAAATGTACACTACAATGGGAAAGTACAAGAGGAAAAAAAGAGACCTCTACTCATGCTGGGCTCCTATGGGAGGACAGCATGAGAACAGGAAACCAAAAAAAACTCCTCTTCACAAAAGGCACATAAATGTCCACAGCACAACATTATGGAACACGTGACAAGCCACAGGGCTGGGTGGGGGCTGAGGAGTAATCCGAAGCAAACACAGCAGCCATCCTGCCCTGCGCTATTATTCCAGCGCGGGCTCAGACCCGCCGTGTTCCCCAGGAGGGAACAAGCATCGAAGGCGTTTGGAAAGGGAGGGGGGATGAGTGAGTGCGTATCAGTGTATGTGTATGTGTGTGAGTGTCCAGAGTTCAGCTGAGACAGTGTCCTTCACCCTGCCAGGCTAAGTAAACAGTCTTCCAGCCAACCCAGGTGGCCTTGCACGGAATGGGAAGGAACAGTCTAAACACAGTCGTTATCAGGGAGTTTTTGTTCGGCTCCAGCCTTGAGCCCACAGCTGGCGCCGAAGGGATAGCCGCATTATGATGGTGGTTTTTCTTTTATGCGAACAACTCATGAGAATTTCAAAGCTGTTCTAACAGTCCAACACTGGTCTCTCAATCTCCCGTTGGAGAGCCGCGAGCTTCTCCATGATGTTATCAAACTTGCGCTCAGTGGTCTTGTCATTCTTGTGCTCAAAGAGCAGATTCTGAGACCTCACGACCGCAGTGAGCTGCTCCAAGATGTGATCCAACTTTCGCTCAGATGTGTTATTCTGAGTGAACTTCTCCATGATGTAATCCAATGTATGCTCAGAGGTCTTATTCTAAGTATCTTATTCACGGCACCCGTAAGCTTCTCCAAGATCTTAACCATGCTGCACTCAGTGAGCCCATTCTGAGAAGTCGCGCCTCGTCCCATCGTTTCAATCCCAGCGGGCAGCCTTGGGGGGGTTTGAACAGCCGGTTCCGCTGTCTTAATTCTTCGATAAGCCAGGGCCAAGCCAGCTCCGATCAGCAAGAACCCTGTTATCATGGTTCCGAATAGGTAGATATCTTCAGCGTCCTCGATTGACAGTCCCGCCAGGCACACGATCCTCCATTTCTGCCACCCGTCCATCGTGTATCCGGCAGGGAAAGTACCTCCAGGGCACTCGGGCTCTCCCGAGCCCAGACTTCTCGTTGAGAAAAGGGTGTCAATAGCATTCAGAGACCAGTTGATCAAATCCATAATTCTCTTTTAGGAGATTATTATTATGCCAATAAAGGTGATTGTGATAGATTAAAATGTCTAAGACATGGCTGTAGATTATAGTTCAAAATGTTTAAGATGCATATATGGGACAAACCATTGTTCACTTTGGATCTGAATAAGTTACATTTTGATTTTTGGTTTAATGGAATTGGTAACACGAATGTTGAGTCCTGAAATATTCACACTGTAGATTATGTGACTGTAGATTTTCAATCAGTTCAACAGTCTGTGTTTAGTATTTGTGTTTTACAAACACACTGCTTTATTCACACAAGCAAATTCCTTTAAGGAGTTAAACACATAACACTTTCACAGTAATAAGACAGAAGGTTTTCAGTAGTTTTCACAAATGGATGGGCTTGTTGCCTGATTGGCATTTTTCTCTCTGAGCAGTACAAATGTATTTCTACTACCATACCCATTCACCCATTCAAACACACAGTGCCTATAACCTAGCATTCATACACACTCACTCTGATAGATTCATCAAGTGCAACTTGGGCTTCAGTATTTTACCCAAAGATACTTTGACATGAAGTCTAGAGTAGCCCAGGTCTCTAATCTGTCACCTTCCAATAGACGACCTACTTTAGCTCCTGAGTCACATGTGCCCCACCCTGAAACATGAATACTACTGAAAATTGATTCTTACAAGCCCTTTGTCTAAGCATTTATAGCCTGTTGTTGCACTTTCTTACCTATAGACATTTCCCAGAATTCCCTCTGTCAGAGAAAGCCCTCCATACATCCAGAGGTTTCCCTGTGGTCCAGACACCAGAGAGTGTCCCATCCTGTGGAGGAACCTGTGGGCCTGGTTCTGTTGGGGGGGAAGCAAAATGTTTATTTGTATGTGCTGCGTTGTCTCAGCCATGCACACTTCAGTATTGTTCTGGTTCATTTTTCTTTGGTCCTTACCACAGTCATCTGTGCGTCCAGTAAGGTTTCCCACACCAAGCTGTTGAAGTCTCGAGGAATAGAGCAGTCTGACCCAACCCAGCTCTCTGAGCACACGCACACTCCCAGAGACTAAGACAAACAAAGTTATGCTGGTTAATGTTCTGTGTTTTATTTAAACTGACTTACATAACAAAACAAAACAACCAACCAAACAAACAAAGTCCTGGTTAACAAAAAAAACAATAATTATACAGTGCACAACTAGAAATATGTTTTTATGGGCGTTACAAAGGCACTAAATAAAAAATGTCACAGTATATTAAATTAAGTTTTACTTTTGATCAAAGAGACACTTGGAAATTTAAGAAAAGTAAACTTAAAAAAAAAAGTTCACAGCTCTTACTATATTACAAGTTCCTCTTCCTTCTGCTATTCCACAATCCTGAGGGCACACTAGCCGGTCACAGTGTGGTCCCCCATATCCCTGAGGGCACTGGCAGAGCCCACCTTGGCACTGGGCTCCACCTGGACATACAGATCCATCTTCATCCTCAGAGCTCTGCTGACACCGTCGTACCCAGAAAGATGCATTGAAGCCTTGAGGTCTGTCTGAAGTGACGTTGGCTTCAAAGTAGACTGAGATCACACCTGGAGGTAGAAGAGATGATTATACGATGCTGAGTGATTGTGTATATGTAAACTGGTTTTGTAGTTTAAACAGTGTATTTATTAATCAATGAGTTAAGGATAAACCTGAAGTGGCCTCCACTGTGATAGGCTGAGTCCTCGTGGTGCCACAAAATGCTCCAATTAGATTGTGATCAGAATGTACGACTCCGTTACCCAGAAAACGAGGCAGGCCATCAAACACGTAGACATACGAACTCTGAAAAATAAAGCATCCTGAATGTCATGAACACAGTTTGAGGAACAGTGAGCTGTTAAGTAATTTGTGTTTATTTGAACTCACTTTACAATGTGTATGAGAGTCTGGGTGTAGCGTGAGAGCTACTGGGGGACAGAACTGTCTTGGCAGACAGGGTGCCAGGTTCTCAGTCACAGAGAGGACCCACAGGCAATGAGAAAGCCCACCTTTCCCCTCTGTGCCACTCCGCCACCCCAAAGAAGAGGACAGGGGAATAGTGGTGGAGGAAGTGGAGGACAGCAGGACAGAGCGGCCCTGGCACTGGCGGTAACATGTTCCATTGTTCCTAGATGGTACAGGATAGTACAGACAAGTCACAATCACAGAATACACTAAAAATCATCCAAGGAAATTGTTTCTACTGAGCAAGATATTGAAGATCTTTACCTGGGATCTCCATAGTAACCAGGCAGACAGGACTCGCAGTGTGGTCCCTGAGTGTTGTGGGTGCAGTAACACTGGCCTGTCTGGTTGTGACAGTATCCCTGGAGAGGGTCGCCGTGTCCGTTACACTCACAGGGAACACAGCCGCTACCACCAGCCAGGGCTGAGCCAAAGCTACCTGGACGGCAGTGCTCACAGTGAGGCCCTGTAGTCCAGTCTGAAAGTGAACAAGTGAATGTTAACCAATAAACAACACAATAGCCTTTATCTACCAAACACCAAAATGCCTCCCACAGTTTCAGTTTTATGTATAGTGACTGAAATCAAATCACTATAATCCATTTATCAAAATCTGACCTTGGCATTCATCACAGATCCCTGGAGCAGTAATACATGTGGAGTGGAAGTTGCAGCCACAGTCAACATCACATTCTACACCACTCAGAACCAGAGTAGCGGGATCAGATGTCCAGCCCAGGGCGCACTCACACTCAAACCGTGGGCTGCCGCTACACTGGCCCTCACGACACTCATTGTAACAGCTGTGGGACAAAGTAAGATAACTCAATGAGCAAGACGGATAAAAAGATTTTATTAAGAGATTTAAGGAAGGAATTCATGGATTACTGTATTTTTATGCACTTACGTTTGGTTGCAGTGCAGTGTGCCATCCCCTGTGAATCCTCTCTTACAACGGCACTCATATGAAGTGGGAGTGTTGATGCAAGTGGCAGAGGGGTGACAGTTGTGGAGGCCCAGCCTGCATTCCTCTACATCAGGACAAGTGCCATAAGCCCAGATTGCATCTTGCTCTTCATGACTCAAATGCTCCATCTCCATTTCTAGGGGGCGCGGTGGGGCTGAAGTTTGGGGTTCAGGGCTAGAGAAGCAAGAAAGAGAAATGTAAACTTGGACTGATATACTACACACACATCTGGCTATCAGTTTGTTCAGGTTATATGTACAAGAAACATGATGAGAGATATCTCACTTTGCAGCCCGAGCTTCAGCCACAGCCACACTACAGTTATACACTGATGGATCATCCATTCCTGCCCAGTCTCCCCTCAAGCACCTGAAAAGAAGGGCAGAAAATATGAAATATATACAGAAATCCCAATGACTGCTAACTTATCAGCAACCTGATAATATAAAGATTGCATTTGCCTTATATGCAATTCTGGGAATCTGTATACTTTCTGTGTTGTTATGGGTTTGCCATACTTACTTTCCAATTGTGGGATTATTGTAGTCACCACACCAGCCACACTGGAAAGTCCTCAGGCACTCTGTACATGTGTTTAAAGCTGAACACTGCTTACACTGGGGAACTGAGTGAACACTGACAAGCAAAAAAATAAGTATTTTATTATTGATTGCCATTAAAGGGTCAATTCAACTGTCTGGCAAAATCTAAATGTGTTGTTTCTCGTGTTTTTTGTTCATCTTACTGCATGTGAAAGCATTTGGAAAGTAAAGAATGAATTCTCTGCTTTTCAGGGTTTAGGCTTCAGTAACCTTCCATTTTTAATCAAATACTGGCCACTGCTTTTGATACCAAATCCAAAATCCTTGTTTTAAATTGAAAATACAAGGATTAAATTAATTAATTTAATTAAATTGAAGAAATTGCATTCACAGCTGATTATGTGGTGAAGGTTGCAATTTAAATTGAAGTGGAGTTCTTAGTCTGTGTTGACCTTGCTATGTAAGGGAAATACTACTACTACTAGTAGTACTACAACTCATCATAATAAGGCTCAGAAAAAGCAATATGAACTTATTTCCCATTAGTTATAGTAAGAAGTAAGTTATAAATAAGACCGGTACAAGCAGGAGCCCTGACCAGCAGTAGTCTTATGGATGAGCATAAGAACATAACTTGAATTTTTAGAGGCAGTCAAACACATTTCATCATTTCACAGGATAAAAATACAGTTAGAACAGTCTTGAAATGTCAGAGCCAATTATGTAATCTCAGTCCAACTGTACAGTTGCTAACGCCCAGAAAAAGGCAAGGAAAAAATGCAGATGGCTATGGGTTTTTAATTTTTCCTATACACCTTTGCACTGTCCACTTTCTGCTGCAACAAAACAAATTTGCCACGTGTGGGACTAATAATGGTTATCTTATCTTATCTTACAAAATATTTAATATGATGATTTTACTGAATTTAGGTATCATTTGTTTATGTTAAGCATGGCTTTACATTTAAAATGTGAAAAAGAAAGTGATTATAGTCATTACAGCATTATAGACATAATGACTATATTATAATGATTATAAATAAAACAAAAGGAAAAACTGAAAAATCTTAACAATGTTCTCATCTTACCTGTCATACCAATCCCTACATTGTCCATAGGGATACTTTGTGAGGTAGGCAGCAAAATAGAAGCAGGCCTGAGCAGATTCACACCACGCACACTGGCTCGAGTTGGAAAGGCATTCACCACATGTCTTTCTCCTGTAAAAGAAAGTGATAGTACAGTAGAAAAGATGAGCTGCAGATGTTTGTATGACCTAAAATAATATCTAAAATGAATATTATTTTTCAACTTACTGGTTGCACAATTTAGGACACCCCCTTGGATCACGTATGGATCCATCTACTCTTCCCCGCCGACTGCACTGGTAGTTGCCTTTCTTGCTGGAGTTTATCTGCCACTCACAATAAGGGTCCTACAATCAAAGTTAGCACAGCATGAGTCAACAATACAGTTATGGTATACAAGTCAGCAGAATGGCAGACAATGTCAGTTTTTATGTGCATCTGTGTTGTACCTGAGTACAAGCAGAGCAGTCTGTGTACTCTTTACACATGGTGCAGTGCTGGGGTGCCAACAGCAGATGGCGCTGACCTTCCATCTTCCCTTCACTGTTCTGGCCCTCAGGGCAGGGTTCGAGGTCTGGGCTGTCACGCAGCAGACAGCGGGACAAAGACGGGCACCAGCCACAAGACTGGTCTGACAGACAGGCCAGACAGGACATGTACCCTGAGCAGGAACCTGAGCGGTACGGCTCCAAGAATAGGAAGTTGATCTCCTAGAAGGAGATGTAAAGGAAAGGGTATTAACACTATGCTTGTTTCACGATCTAAGAAAAATCACAAAGGAATTTTGCATAAATTAGTTTTGCTGCTAAAGTTAAACTCACACTTCCTTCAGGCAACGTTCTGTTCCAAATCAAGGCCATCTCACTTGTCTGTCCTGAGCCAGAGTTGTTCAGGTAGCCCTCCGCCTGAATAAGGTAATGGTTTCCCCGAGTGAGGTTAGAGAAAAGTCGACTCCCATCTGGTCGAGTCAGGAGCTTCAGCTCCTTTTCCTGCTGAGCTGCCCAGCGACCCACCACCTCCTGATCAGCAAATGGGTTCACAATGCATACAAAATTGGACATGAAGAAAATATGGATAAAACAGTAAAAAACGTTCAATCACAACACTCAGCCCTCGGTACAAGGTTATTGGCTTTCACTGAGAATTCTAAAGCCTTCCAATATTTGTCCATATGAAATTTAAATTACTTAATTTTATTATCTAATCTATTACAAATCCAGTGAAGGATTTAAAAAAGAGACAAAAGGTATTTCAATTTGCTGAAATAAAAGAAAGAAAAAGAAATAAAGATTACAGCTGACATGCACTTATCCTCACCATCTGGCTGGAGTTGGGTCCTGTTGCCATTCGAGCCTCAAAGTGAAACCTCTGGATGCGAGCCCACATGGAGACAGTCTCTGTAGGAGGGGGTGCAGGTGGAGGCCCGCCCCACAATGGATGGACAAACCCCCTAAACTGTAAGGCTACGTCCATTTCTGTGGTGGGGCCAAGCATGATGGTGGTGGTGCGGAGGATGGTTACCTAATGTGAGGGGTGATGAGGATGGACGACAGTGGAGGATGATGGAAGTGGAAACACATCAACAGAGGCACTATTCTCTACTAACGGCTCCACACAGTTTCACAAACTACTTGAACAAAAATATCCTTTCTACCCAAAACAAACAGAGAAAAAGAAAAAGAGACATGACGAGGTTAAAAAGCATAAAGCACAAAGAAAAAATAACAAATAGAGAATCATTATATCCAAACTCGAATGCAATATTGGTGGCAGGAAGGAGGAGTAAGTATAAGCAGAGAGGGAAGTAGTTACAGGCTCAACTGGTAAAATCAATACATTTGGACTCCGTACCTGGTCAGGCTGGGAGTCGTTGCGGGGGTGCTGGAAGGTGAGCAGGTGCAGTCCCGGGACATAGTTCTCGGTGCGACAGGAGTGGAGGGAGGTTAGGAAAAGGGTACGCTCCCCCCACCAGCCGTACGCCCCTGAGATCTGGTCCACACGGCACGCACTTCGCTCTGTGAGACCGAGAGGGAAAGGTCAGCACATACACAAAAAAAACCCAAAATACCCCCACACATCGGGCCTCTTAAATCTCATATTACAGCAGCTTTCTACTGTGCACTACTGTACTGAAATGAATGTAATTGGTGACTCTTGTTTGACGTGTGTTCTGAAGGAGTAAAATGACCTCACTGCACCAGAAGTATGTGACTAGACAGGCGAGTCAAACCGTGGTTTGAGGAGCCTGTCCAGTCTCAGCTGGGTGTAGCCAAGTCACTGTACTTCACCTCTGAAACACACCAAACACCAGTCAATTACGTCCCTCCCATGTCAACTCCCAACATCATTTTCCAGTCTTGACCCTTTTCTTCTGCCCTCATTCCTCCCTCCCTGGGTCTCACCTGACACTGGTAGGCAGGACTCATTCTGAACACACCAGCCAAATTCACCAGGGGCACGGGCCAGAGAAGCTGGAGTGCCACTGAACACCAGACAGGACTGGCAGTCAGACAGGAAGCGAGCAAGGCCCAAGCAACCAGTACTTCCACACTGCGACCAGAAAACAGAACATGCACTTTGTAAACAGTCTGAAAAGGAAAGGATTAGATTTCTGGAAATGTAAAAATGGATCTCCTCCCCCCCCCAAAAAAAAACAAAAACAAAAAAACAGGCATTGTTACAATTTAACAAAAAGGCTGAGAGAAGTGTTACCGGGTTAGTGGGCTGGTACTCTCGACAGCGGCCTTCACACCAGCTGCACTCTGGGTTCTTCAGGCACATACTTTCATCTACTGCCTCAGCACAAACAGCATCCTGATGATGAAACAAACAAACACACACAACTATTTCATTACTACTATATCCTCTTGATCAACATAATTTTCAGCCACTGAGATTCTTCCAGCCACAGCCAGTCTTCCAAATACTATTGGTTTACAGCGCTTTCACTCACCCTGTCACCTTGGTCGCTACTGACAAAAAGGGGAACTTTGTAAGCCACAAGGTCTCCACGCGCAACGCCACTGTAACCTCCAGCAACCAGCAACACTCGTCCCTCCATCACTGCAGCAACATGTGAGTAACGCCCCCTCACAGCATCTCCACCTTCTGTGAACACTTCACATGCACAGGTAATAATCACTAAGATGGATGATGTTTAAAATGGACCTTAAATAAATAAACAAATGTAAAACAACAACAACAAAAACTGCAACTGCATGTGCCTTCGCATTTCAGAGTTCTGGCAAGAGGCTACCCACTCAGGAAAAAACTGAAAATGATGAAAATGAAAAATGTTGAAGTAAAAAGGAGAAGTGAAAATAAACTTGTGCATTTGTGCAACCTGCTCAGATCTCAAACAGATTTTAGCCCCAAACCCTTCTGATTGTCCTTAGGCTTGTACAAATATGCTCACCATGGAGCATAAAGACATTTAGTGTTTATTTCATCTACATATACAAAGTGGACTTTATTTGGCTGTCTAATCATGACCATTTCAAGACCAAATAAAATATAATGCGTTAGAAAAATAAATAAAACAAGTAAGGTGCAATCTAGAAGTCGACTGAGCTTTCATTTTCATACTCACCGAGTTTCTCCTTTGCCGAGACCCACTGGTGACAACCCAGATGGTAGAAAAAGATTTCCTCATCATAGCACTTTTCCTCTAGGTAATGAATGTGCACATTCCCTCCTGCAAGACAAACAGAGATAAATATAAACATGGCTGGACTGATTATGAAACAAACTTTGCTAATTATCTCAGGACTCACCGTAGACAACCATGTAGTTTCCGATGACAGTGGCTGAATGGAAAGCTCGCTCTCTTGGGCCAGTTGCTGCGAAACGCGAAGGGAAGGATGTCCAAAATCGTCGATCCACATGGAACACGACTATTTTGTTCACCCTGGCACTAAACCTAAGAAACATATAGAGTATGTGTATTTCTAGTGTCTATAAGTTGTCATTTTTTTAAATCCCCACTTCCTGGATTTTTCTGTAGCATTTAACTATCTTCGTGTAGCAAGTTATCACAAAAAAATTAAATCTTGGGATAAAATATTTCTTATTATGTTGGGATCCACTGGTTAAAAATTGGTCCAATACTAACTTAAAAAGCTAAATTGGACATCAGTGACAATGAGCCAAACTAGGGAACATAATATGTGATGCTTACACAAAATGTCAGCAGCAGTGCATCACTAGCAGGAGGGATTGATAACATAACATAGACTAAACTAATCGTATAATTAGTAAACTTAGGAAAGCAATGTTTAAGTGAGTGTGATGTGGTCTTATACATAAAAGACAGATTCCCACTCTCCTCTCAATCCAGATTAATACTCAACATCAGTAGATACCTAAAACCAATGTATTGTCATTACTGTAATGTAGGAGAAGGTACATACCTGGCAGTGATAGGCCTGTGCCCTCCATAGACAAGCAATGTCCTGGAAGGGCTGTGGAAGACCATGGAGTGCCCAGCAGTGGCAGGTGGCTTCCCACCTGTGGGCTGAACCGTCTCCCACCGTCCAGAGCCATGCAGGCCGAACCGATACAGAGTTGAGGAAAACATGTCCTCCTCAGTACGACCTGGGAAACAAATTTGGGTTTGTTCATTTCTTAGTGGATTAAAAATGCTGATATAAAAAAAAGACAAAGTGCAACGTGACAGTATACGTGCGAACCCACCTCCAAACACATAGAGATAACTGTCTACTATAGCTGCAGCGTGATTAGCCAGTTTAGGAGCACCAGGTGAAGTGGAAAAGCCAAGCTGTTGCCAGTCATCATTGAGAGGCCGGTA
This sequence comes from Oreochromis niloticus, assembly GCF_001858045.2. Classification (NCBI taxonomy): domain Eukaryota; kingdom Metazoa; phylum Chordata; class Actinopteri; order Cichliformes; family Cichlidae; genus Oreochromis; species Oreochromis niloticus. The sequence goes on along the minus strand of NC_031976.2, from coordinate 25,096,048 downwards.
CATCCACACATCATTGGCCAGGGAGCCGTTGGCTAGCTCTCCACCAAAGATAACCATTTTACCCATATACTCTACTGCTGTGTGGGAATGACGAGCCACCTGACAGAGTAGGAGAGCCAAAGAGAGCACGAAGGAAAGGAATACGACTGAGATGTTAAACAAAAGATGAGAATAATAGAATTCCCATCGACTATGTTTACATGTGCAAACAAATAGGATATATTAAAGAAAAGTGAGTGAGCAGAGTATACACTGCAATAAAGTGATTTCTATAAAAAATAACAATTCACATTTGGTAAACAGGTTTGATAAATTAAAAAATAAATTCTTAAACAGTTACAACATTATTAAGCAAATATTCTTGACTTAATCCATTTACCCTTGTTTTTAACAAGCAATCAGTAGAATGTAATACTCTATCACCACAAAGTGGCATTAATTAAATATGGTCAATCAGCACTGAACAACAAAAATAAATAAATACATAAAAGAAAACAAGAAAGGCATGTTAAAAGTTTTGATATCCACAAGTTTGCTAGGATCTACTTAAATCCAAGTGATGGAAATTTCAACACTAGATGGTGACCCTTAAGGATTCGTGCAGATCTCTGCATGCTTGCCAGTCTTTTGTGACTGGATGAATGCATCCATGGAAACACTGCATCACAGAGCACTAGCTACCATGTGCCCTTCAGGCACACTTCATATAAGTCTAAGAGACAGGACCATCCATGGTGTCTGGAGCTGTCTGTGTCCTTGCTAACTGCTAACTGTCAAAAACTGGTCAAACAGTTGTGCTATGGTCAGATTAGGTCATATGTTTGGACAGTAACTATGGACAGCAACCAGAGAGCAGCATTTTTTTAAAATTGTTAAGAATGAACTGCATTGACTGAGTTGTTGGAGTGAAAAAAAACAAACATTTGTATTAAAATATTACAAATTATATTACACAGCTGTAGAGACCAACTTTGTGCAACTGGTATATTTCCGTTTTCGTTAGTTATATATTTCTGTATTTTAACCCTCTGGGGTCGATGGACGCGCTGGTGCGTCAAAATCACATGACCAATTTCAGACGACACAGCAAGAAGATGCAGCGACCCAGAGTCTCCATTTCAACTTGGGTTGAAAGTGCAGACTTCAAACTATATACCTGTTTTTAAATTGTGTTGATGACCATGTAAAACCAGAATTATGATAAAAATATACACCACTGTTCTGAATAAAACATTTGTATTTAGAGGGGGAAGAAACTGTAAAAACAGCATTTTCTAAGGACAGCCCTAGCAAGCACTCTCTGCTTGTGAGCAAGCAAAGAAAAAAGAAAAAATACCCCTTCCCTATTGGTGTTAAAGTGTACCAAGTCGACCAATCAAAAAATTATATGGCAACATGTGGCACTGTTTAGGAAGAGGAAGGAGTTTTAGGAGTGACGCCGGTGAGAGCGAACGAGAGAGCGAAAGAAAGAGAGATAGCGAGTTTTGAGACGTGAGAGATTTGTGACGTTTACCGTGTTTGTTGTGTGCTTAGTGTGTTGTGTTGTGCAGTTTGTGTGTAGTGCAGTCGATAGTTTTGTTTTGTGTGTCAGTTCTACTAGTGAATGTCACAGTTGCTGCCAAAAAGCCACCAAAGGCAGATTACAGTGCAAACGCTGTCTCCAGGTGAAAAACAGGAGAAGTGATACACCTCCTCGTTGAGAGAAAATCTTTGAATCCATTCTCCTGATTAAGGAAACTAGATTTCTTGCCTACATGACATTTTGAGGATCAATTTACTGTAAAGTGCTGACAGTAACTTGAACACTTGTTTGCATAGAGAATGACAAAGCAAATGCAATAGCAGAAGGAAAGAAAAACAGCACTTGTTTGAGTGTGTTCACTTACAGGTGAATGACCATAAGACCTGCTTTCCCATTGGTTGGATGTGAAATTGTATTTGATCAAGTCACCAAGAGCTCTGTTCAGATCAAATCCTGCAAAGAAGATAAGCAAAATATTATTCAAACAAGGCCAATAATGAGATATGAGACTGATGACTCAGACGTGAACATTCAGCTATAACAAAGACATCAATATCACTGATGGTTAATATGTAACACAACAACAAATTGTGTTGAGTTATGATTTATTAACATATACTAAAGAATCAGAGTCAAAAACCTTGCCGTTGTCTTGTGTGTTAAAAATGTTGTTTTCTAAACAGAAAACATTGTATCAGTGGAATTTAACTGTATGTTGCTCTTACCGCCAAAGAGGTACATGGCTCCTGTGGAGGAGAGGTACACGCCTGCAGAACCTGTCCTGGGAGGTGTGTAGGGGTTTTCTTCACTCACACGCCACCACTTCCCTGCACCGCTGTCATTATAGAGACCAAGCTGGCAGCTTTGACCCACAAAGCCTGGCTTACACACACAACGCTCTCCTTTCTGAAAAAAATAAATAAATGAATGAAGGCAAATATGAAAAGTTTTATCACAGCACACAAATGAATAACCTAATCAGGTTGAGAAACGAGTTACTGTACGGCTATAGTATATATTTTTTGTGTGTGTGTTCATTTAATCATCCCTATCCCTACTCTTACCTTGTCACACTGGCCGTTCACAGAACAAGCTTGAGTGCACAGAGGGGTTGTACATGAGGGCCCACCCCAACCCTGATGACAATGGCACTTTGATGTAGAGGAATCACAACGGCCATGACCGCCACACGCTCCAGGGCACAAAGAGAAGGTGTAAAATGCAAAGAAACCCAGGAGGTTGTAATTAGCGTCACTGAAGAGATGAAGCAGCATCTGGAACAAACACAGTTTAACAGTGAACACAAATTAATCTCCAAAAGTTGATTCTGTTCATCTGGACGTAGCGTTTTGTGGGAGAAACGTTTCATCACTCATCCAAGTGACTTCTTCAGTCTCAGCTGACTGCAGGTTTCCCCAATCTTATAAACAGTACATTTGCATAATGACTGAAACCAGCCCACTGAAGGAACAATGGGCTAGGAGGTCAGTTCCTTAATCTTAATTATGCAAATTTTCATGACCATTGATCAACAACCACTGGCCAAAACCAACTGATCAAAGAACACTGATCAATGGCCATGAGTACCATTCACAGAGAGTTTGGAATGGCTGCAATCACAGCATTGTAAGATGGCGAAAGATGTACCCTTAGGCCCCCTCCTCGATTCAGAGATGGTCTTTTCTTTTTCTGTAAATGGTCTCCTTGACTCTGCGCTTAAACCAGCGTTCCTCCCTGTCCAGGATGTGTACATCCTAATCCTTGAAAGAGTGTCCACTGGCCTGTAGGTGTAAATAGACTGCAGAGTCCTGGCCTGATGAGGTGGCTCTTCTGTGTTGTGCCAGAGGTTGTTTGGTTTCCCCGATGTATAAATCCTGACAATCCTCCTGGCACTTAACAGCGTACACTATGTTACTCTGTTTGTGTCGGGGGACCTGATCCTTGGGGTGGACCAATTTTTAGCGCAGTGTGCTTTGGGGTTTAAAAACCACAGAGACCCGGTGTTTAGAAAAAATGCATCTCAACTCCTCTGATACTTTTGACACATATGGGATCACTACAGGTTTTCGCTTGGGCAGCGGTTGTCCTTCTCTCCTGGAGCTTTCTTTAGGTGCCTTTCCAGCTTTGACAAAAGTCCAGCTGGGATAACCACATTTACTCAGGGCCTTCTTGATGTGCTGTTCTTCTGCCTCCCTGGCCGCTGTGTCTGTGGGGATGGTGTTCGCTCTGTGTTGTAGCGTCCTGATGTCACCCAGTTTGTGCTCCAGTGGATGATGAGAGTCAAACCTTAGATACTGATCCGTATGTGTAGTTTTACGGTACACATCAGCTTTTAGATGTCCCCCATTACTGATGGAAATCTCACAGTCTAAGAAGGCTAACCTGCCACTTTTCATATACTCTCTGGTGAATTTGATGTGTCGGTCCACCGAGTTAATGTGATCCGTGAATTGTGGTACGTCCTGAGATTTGATTTTTACCCAGGTGTCATCCACATATCTGAACCAATGGCTTGGTGGTGTTCCAGGGTAGGATAGAAAAGCCCTCTTTTCCACTTCTTCCATGTACAAATTGGCCACGATGGGTGAAACTGGGGAGCCCATGGCACACCCATGTTTCTGCCTGTAGAACTGACCCTTGTATGTGAAGTAGGTGGAATGAAGACACAGTTCCAAAAGCAAACACACTTGGTCGATGCTGAGGGTGGTCCTGTTGCTGAGGTTGGGGTCAACCTGTAATCTCTTACGGACTACCTCCAACACTTCCGTGACTGGGATGCAAGTGAAGAGAGATGTAACGTCGTACGAGACCATGGTTTCATCTGCCTCCATAATGACATCTCTCACCTTCTCAACAAAATCCAGAGTGTTCTGGATGTGGTGTTCAGAGCTGCCCACCAGCGGGTTGACTAGCTGCTATCGGATATTTATATAGAGATCCTCCAGCTTCAAACTGTATTACCCTTCAAGGACCTGCAGTTCAAAAAAGTGCCCCTCCGACAGCCAAACCCATCTGTTCTCTGATTGGATTGTTACATTTGTGATTGACATGACATTGACCAATCAGATGAAAGGAAGAAAAATAGGGTCAAAATTCGTACTTGTAACTTGCAGGGGTTTTTTTTGGCTAAGTCCACACACAAATCTTTTTTACGCACATACAAATCTTTTTTACACACACACAAATCTTTTTTACACATACAAATCTTTTTTACACATACAAATCTTTTTTACACACACAAATCCTGATTTACAAGTACAAAACTGATTTACAAGTACAAAATATTTATGACCACATTTTGAGCCCATAGTTGAGGATCAAAGCCAGAAACTTGGAGATGTTATAGGTGACCGAGTTGATCATACAGACAATCGGTCTTAAAGGTGAACCCTGTTTATGTATTTTCGGTAAACCATACAGTCTTGGTGTAGACTCCCCTGGGTATAGCCTGTGGTATGAGGCTACAGCCAGATGAACAGAATCAACTTTTGGAGATTTACTTACCTGGATGATAGAGCATGCATCAAAACACAAATTAAGTTAGAATTCAATGCTAATGGAGTGTCAAGAATCACCCTGGCCTTTCAGCTGTGGTATCTTTTCTTGGTTACCTTGCCAGACTTTGCTTCAATGGGCTGGGGCACCTTGTTGCCACTCAGACTGGCTAGCAGGGGGCTTTGGTAGGAGTCCCCATCATACACAAAAAGGTAGTCATAAGTGCACTCTGTGTCCATGAAGATGAAATTCAAGATAATGCGGTGACTGTTGCTGGGAGCTGAAAGATATGAAGAATTAGATAAATATCACTTTGAACAATCACAGAAAACAACAAAAAATAATGACAAAAAACATTTTCTCCACCTTTGATGAGCCACTCGCAATTCCCATTGAGAGAGTTTCCTCCTCCACTTGTCACATAGCCAGGTGGTCCCCTCAAAACCTGCCTGTGGCCCTTACAGGCCCCTGCCTGGCACACAGGTGACTTGACCAACAGGAGAACCACCAGGATGAAGGAGACAGGGAGGGGGGAGGCCATCACTGGCACTGCCTGAAGGATGGAAAGGGAAAGAGCAAGGTGGGTGTTGGTCTCCTAATAACAGACCTTAAACATTTGCAGCATATATGAAGACCATATATGTCTTAAGTTAAGTTTATCGACCACATATAACAACTAAACTATGCTAACTGGATACAAGGGAATGTCTTATGGACATCAAAGCGCAATCTTAGTCCCCCTAGTTGTTCTCAGGTCTCGCTGTGCAGTCTTATGCCACTGAAAGGGTCCAATTTAAAACGCTATGAGTCATATGTCAACTGCAGTGCCATTCACCCTGCAGTAACAACCCATTAGGCTTAATGATCAGATTACAAGGATTACTACAAACTGCCAGACTCAAGAAAAGCCACTACAAAAATTCTTATGCTGATTATGCACAAGGAAGTAGCTCGCAAACATTACGACTCCAGAAATCATACAATACAAACATAAGGTGAAAGGACGATACTCCACATCTGTGGTGTTGCATTAAAATATCACACAAACAGTTTACGAAAGGGTAGCTAAGCTAAATTGGATTCACTGCAGAGGACAGCGCTACAGCGTTCTGCTCTGCTAGCCTGTCCGCTAGCTAGTGGGAGCGGCTCGGCCAAATCCAGATGCGCAATCGTTGGTTGCTGCAGACCCTAACAGAATCAGTCATTCTTGAGAGTAATTCTTCATTATGTAATAACAAATGATGGCTCAAAAACTACGATGGTACACCTCGGAAAACTGTTTGCAGCTATCAGCGACACGTTTTAAAAGCATCGACGCTACTCCTGCAGACCATGTTATGGTGAGAAGCCAGTGTTTGGGTGCTTTTTGGCAGGCGAGCAATAGCCAACGGTGACCAACACAAAGACAGTGCAGCGAATAACCCATCCCACTACTGCCACCCAACGGAGACATTCAAGGTTTACACTTGGATGTTGTGTAAGCCATAAACGGAGGGTTGTTTATGAAATATTTTGTTCATTATTTATGTCATTTATTTGTGGATAAGGTGGATCACTTGTATCTTCCCCCACCCCTGTCTCACCAGCCATTTACATATCCTCCTTTACTATAAATCCATTAATCTTCTATGTGGTCTTCTTTTCCTCCTACCTGACAGCTCCATATTTAACGTCCTTAGTCCAATACATCCACAATCCCTCCTCTGCACGTGTCCAAACTTCTCAGCCTGAGCTGTTCCTCTCGAAAATTAATTTCTAATCTTGTCCATTCTGGTTGCTTGTAAATGTTGGCATCTTCAGCTCTGCCTCCTGTGCTTTTGGTCAGAGCAACACATCACAGGTCTCACTACCTTATTCTGAACCTTCTCGTTCCATCACAAATTACCCCTGATTCTCATCTCAGAATCAGAATCGTGTTTATTGGCCAAGTATATGCGCAGACACATACAAGGAATTTGGTTCCAGTAGATGGTGGCTCTCAAGCACAGCCATGTAAATCATACGCACGCACGCACGCACACACACGTGTCCATATATACATTACACATGCATACACATACATACACAAAGCTGTGTAAACCAACTATAAATAACTAATCTAAACTTATATACATAAAATACAGGAATGAAATGAGGTGGAATGAATACTACAGAATGTACATAAGGTGCAGTTGCAGTCTGGCAGTGGGAGCAGTGTGACAGGTCAACTGTTTAGAAGGGAGATGGCGAGGGGAAAGAAACTGTTCCTGTGTCGGGTGGTCCTGGTCTGCAGGCTTCTGTACCGTCTGCCAGAGGGCAGGAGATCAAAAAGTCTGTGTCCAGGGTGTGAGGGGTCTGTGATGATTTTCCCTGCCCGTTTCCTGGTTCTTGAGAGGTACAGATCCTGGATGGAGGGCAGGGGGGCACCGATGATCCTTTCTGCTGCCCGTACAGTCTGCTCCTGTCCTGTTTAGTGGCTGCACCATACCAGACTGTGATGGAGGAGCACAGGACAGACTCAATGACCGCAGTGTAGAACTGGATTAGCAGCTCCTGTGGAAGACTGTACTTCCCCAGTTGTCTCAGGAAGTACATCCTCTGCTGGGTCTTTTTGAGGATGGAGTTGATGTTGGTCTCCCACTTCAGGTCCTGGGAGATGGTGGTACCCAGGAACTTGAAGCTCTTCACAGTCGACACAGGGCTGTCTGATATGGTAAGGGGGGGCAGAGTCTCCTGAAGTCCACTGTCATTTCTACAGTTTTAAGAGTCTCCAGATTGTGCTGACTGCACCAGAGTACCAGCCGCTCAACTTCCTGCTGGTATGCAGACTCATCACCATCCTCCATCCTGGACTCTCTTCACTGCTCTTGTGCAGACCGTTGATGTCAGGTATTTAAACTCATCTCCCATCACTACCTCTGCTCCTTGCATCTACACTGCTACATCTGTCCCCATCATTCTCATTCTCCCTCTTATGTTCTTGCTTTTTGTTTGAGTATCTGTAAGCACTTATTGATTTCTGCAAATTAAACAGGTTAAAGTATTATTTTCACCACTGCTGAACTCCTCTGCTCCCTGCTGAATAAAGTTCCCCATACTGTTTGTAAATGTTTTGAAAAGAAGTCAACACACATTTAATTTGAAACTTTTTTAATTGAAGACTGACACACAAGTGTTAATGTTTTGAGGTTACACACTGCAGTAGTATATTTTATATCACAAAGTGTTGCTAAGCATGAACTTAGTATAGTGAATGATAGCCAGCATAGCAGTCTAACTATCCCAACAATCAGCAGTTTCATTTTGCATTTTAATCCAAAACATCAGCATCACCAAAAACATTTGAAACACGTTTTTTTAAGTGTATATTTGAGAAAATTTTCTGATTCCTCACAAAAATCAAATTGAATCAAAGGCTAACAACAACTACAATAACATCCCCTAAAACCCAGAAGCAAATGACTTTAGATATAACAGTGAAGTTTCAAACTTAATCACCATCATCGCCTTTATTTCATTGGTTAAAAAAATAAATAAAGCTATCAGTCCAATCCTTTGTTTTCGTCATGTGTTTTGTTTCTGTTTGGCCACATTAACTACGCTCAAAACATGAGGGTAGGGAGGTGCAGAGGGCCAGAAAACAGTTGTGCAAAACAAACTGTGTAAAGGCAACTCCGTGAACTCATAAACAAATCAATAAGGCCTGAAATCTTCCATCAATGCAATGCATAGTGAAAACAAAGAAAAAAGAAAGAAACAACAAAATACATCTATGAGTATAAACGGGACAAAAAGCATGAGTGTCTGTGTGTGGACCACAGGCTGATAACTCATCGCTCTGATATAAATAACCACATCCTTACTGTGGTTGTAAATCGCAGCCTGAACGGCAGCCCACATTAAGCTGTAATATCACCACCTATGTTGGTGGTGTCATACATCACAGTCACTGTTAATTATTTATGAGACTATCATATGGGTAATATTAACACAGCAAGAAACTTTCGATCATGGCGATCATCTTCGATACAACATACCGTGACATCCCAAATTCAGTTTACTTTTTCCTCCTTTGGTCGGTCACTAGCAAGGTGCCAAAAGATCAGTGGATTCGGTTTCCCTCAGCAAAGGCACTACGGCACAAAGTGTCATCCTTTGATCACTTCTTGGTTTCTGTCTTCTGCACGCCGTCAACACATTTCATCTTGACTGTCTTTTGCAGGCTGGTTTGCATGTTTTAAAGTTTAGGCATTTCACTCTAAATTGCGTTTCTGACATTGTGTTTTATCATGCGTTTCGAACATTATGTCAGCGTCATTATTTTCATCTTTATACTTAAACTGATGTTTCATCTACTGGCAGATTTAATCTTTTAAACTTTTATTTGATGTTCTCGTTACCCCTGACCGACTGGTAAAGGGTTGTCGAGTTTATCTTGCTTTTAAAAGTTTTTCATCATTGATTTTCAATGTTGCATCTTTACGTCAATAACCTTATCTTGGGTTGTTGACATGTGTATAGCTATTTTTCCTGGAACCAGATCCATGGGCGAGCTATGGAGGCCAGGACCAAAAATAGGAAATATCGCACCTTCAAACTTGTGTGTAAGTGTGACCAGGTGCTTCCCTAACCCTCCATCCCAAAATGACACCTCTCCCTTTTCTATATTAAGCTTGACTCGAATCTTTTCAGGTCGCTGCTGAAGCTGCAGCTCTTCACGCTTAGTTGTCATTACACTATACACCCCTTTGCTCAGTCCTAAGGCCCACACACCGCGGTTTGTTGCGACTGTAAACTTCTTTTTACGCGGCAATGACTCTCTGCACACTCCCACTATCCACTTGGGGTTGTCACCTACAAGGACATCCCATTTGTGTTTCCCGGAGGTGTAACCTTCAGCACCTAGGACAAAGACGCAGGGATCAAAGCGCTCTGGGTTATCGGGGACGGTCAGCCGCTCTGAGCTTTCCTTCACACTGACCAGGTCTGGACTCAAAGACAGCCAAGGCGAGGCTGTGTTCGGGTTCAACAGCACTGGATCTGCACACACAAGGCGAGAAAAGGCACAATGGGGTTAAATTTCTTGTGAAGAGATATGCTAAATGTATGAAATGTATGAAAGTCACATACAATCTCCATGCACTGTTCTAGAGCTCAAGACTACAAACATCCACTATTAAGTGCTGGCAGGAAAAGACTAACTAGTATTAAAATGTACTGATTCCAAGGTTCAGCGGCATTTCTTTCTGTCTGAAATAAATAAACAGACTAGTTATTTTTGCCTTCTGTCTGTCGCATAGCCATCAACAAGCACAAGTTCAGTTTTCATGGAGGATCTGGATCACTGTTAAATGATACCAAATACATGATAAACAGCTCAGTCCACTACAACACTGGTTTTCAGGCAATGACTGAAGTGTAATGCTGATTTACATTCACAATTCCTATAATAAAATTTAGCCTATGAGATGCATTCTAGTGCATGTGTGTCTTCAAAAGGGGGAAATGTTACCAATTAGTGGTTCAAAGTAAAAATGGGGCCTTCTAAAATTTGTGTATATTTCGGACAATAAAAGCAGTTCCACTGTTCCAAAATCCCACCGTGTAACGTACTCACAATATTTCACATGAGACTGCATTTTCTTCCATACGTTGAAGCCCAGACCACCAACGTGTTTGGCCACGTTCAAAAGGGATCCGTAGGGAAGGCGAGGCTCTGAACGAGGCCAGTGAGCTCTAGACAAGAGACGGCAATGTGTAAAGTTAACGAGAGACAGTTGTAACTTAGCAAAAGAAAAAGAGAGCTACATAAAGAAAATAGATTGTGCAAATATTTATTAAAAACATCTTTGTAATGAATTTTTTTAGATGTATTTAATCTATAACAGAGATTGTTTTGCAAAGATTATTTCTGATTACATCGAGTTTTGCAGGGACTTACTGTCTTTTTAAATTCTGGAAATTCTGAAACAAAAAAAAGTGACCGAAATGAGTTTGATTCAAGTCATGTAAAGCACTCGTGAGACACAAAACGACATTGTGATAAGAGACTTTTTTTTTTTTTTACCCGAAGGAGCGGTAGATCCTCATTGCCCATCTCCTTCTTAATTGTATCAATGAGCTCCTTCATAGCGACAACATCCTTTTCTGTGCTTTCAATCAGTTTGTGTATGGCAGTGATCTTCTCCCCCTCCTCATCAGACAGTGCTTTAAGCCGCATGGCTTCTTCTGCGGTAAGCACGTCGTGAAGCCTCTGAAACTCTGCTTTGATCTGTTTTTCTGCTTCTTCAGCCTGATACTGTATTAAGACAGAGCAGAGAGTTTGTTTATGGAACATCGCGTATGAAATCAGATGTGAGCAGCCTCTGGTGTTTTATGTTTTGCATTTGTACTGTACATTTGTGCTGTGTACCAGAAAAATATTAATGTGCAGCAGTGAAATGAATACCCCATATCCCATGGAGAGAAATATGCTTTAAAAGCGTTGCAAATATGAACGATATGATCCACAAGCGTACAATTGCGTACAGCGTTTGTGAAACTTTTGTTTCATGACACAGAGTGAAATGGACACATCTGGGATCGCTCTCCGTATTTGTCTTTTTTTTTTTCATGTATAATTTTTTTTTTTAATGAAAAAGTCTTTTCTTGTTCTCAATAAACAGAACAGCGCATGTGTGGTCAAATTGCTTTGTATTATTGTGTGGATTGAAGCCTGTATTTTGGAGTCCACAGAAGTTACACATAAATCAGTGTACAGTGTAGTTTTTGCCCGTGGATAATATCGTACGTATTTGAGATGTTTCTCAGGCATATTTCTCTCCATAACTTCCCATCTACATGTTCTATAGTCTCATCTTTCCTTTGGAATGTAATCTGCACCGGATCAGTTTAGCATAAGGGGGCAAAGTACTTTACAGATCGCCCCAGGGAGCCACGCTTTAAAAACTGAAGATGTCTGAATTTAAAATACCAGTACTGCTGCTATTAATAACCAGCTTAATCACTATACATGTAATAAGAACACCGTGAGACATGTCAGTGACCCTACCTTGATGTATTTCACTGCGTTTTTGAGATTGCGAGATGTTTTCTTGTAAGTGTCCACTTTCCTTTCAAAAATGTGGACTCTGTCGCTCAGCTCTTTCTGCAAAAAACATCATTATCACAAAATCCTTTAGGCCAGTGACAAGGGTTACACACACAACACAAATATACATATGTTAGACAGATAAGATGACATCAAATTGTAAATGGTCTGGTACTTATATTATATACTTATATTGTGCCTTCTATTTATTATGAGCATTCAAAGTTCTTTCTACTAGGGCTAGCCATCTATCAGTATCTTGCTCAAGGATACTTCAACAGACCGTAGGATCTGGGGATTGACCCTTTCTACTACCAGAGCCATTGCTGCCCAAAAGATTGTGCTTCAACAAAAAATGTTGTGGGGCAAAGAGTTACCAGAGAGCTGTTACCAAAAAAAGGGTGACACCGTTTATTGCAGGCCAAGATATTCACAAGCATTCACTGTGGTGCTTCGGGGGCGTGTACAAACTGCAGTAACGATCCTGTGAACAATTTTCTGTCTTTAATGGCAGATTATGTGCATCTGTTCTACTTGTTGATGATCTCCTTTTACAGAAGATCCAAACTTGTCAACGTTCCTGCTGATGACATTATATCAGAGCATACATAGCTGATAGAAAGGGCATTAACGCTAACTAAAAACTTATTTGTAAACTTATTTTTTAGTCTGGCACTGGCCTTAAACCACGTTTGGGAAACTTACTGTTAATTACACACCTTTACATAACATATTACTAAATGGGCAGCTCTACCTCAACTACAGTTTGTCAGCTTTTAAGAAATCTCAAACAAACCAGTTCCTCCTTGTGGAAACAGGATTGCATACCATTTTTTCTCAAGAAGAGTCTGAAAAACTGGTTGGGGGAACTCTTACCTTGCACATGGGCGCTCCATCGCTCAGTGTGTACAGCCTGTGGGTGCTGTGCAGAGTGACGCATTCCACGCACACCGGCTCCTCGTCCTTCTCGCAGTACAGCTCCAGGGGTTTCAGGTGCAGGTTGCAGACTGCCTCACTGGGCTGAATGGTTTTCGGTCGTTTGTTCGTCTGTTTAAGGAAGGTCTCGCAGGCGCTCTTGAGCGCACGATTGGCGATGGCCTTGTCTTCCTCACACACCTCCCTGCAGACGGGACACTTTTTGTTGTATTCCCAATTTTTCACCAGACACTCCCGACAGAAGCTGTGGGTGCAAGGCAACAGCATCGGGTCCCGGAATATGCCCTGGCATACAGGGCAGGTCAGGTCCTGCTGGAGAGGTAAAGGCTCATCCTCATCCATGTTGTCAGACATGGCTTCACAGGCCCGCTTCAATTTGCTTTCGTTTTCAAAAACACCGAAAATCGACAGTTAAAGGCAGACAGACACGAATCCACCCGCCTCCGTGGGTTAGGCCACGGCGAGAACTGGCGAAATGTTGGTTAGATTAAAACAGAAAGCAAAAAAATAACGAAAATTTACTATCATTGCGTTGACGAAGTTCAACAACTTCTCCCTCCCCAACTCCTTTTCCGTGTTTGTGCTACAGGAAGCAGATCTACTCACTGTTTTTTTGAAGCACTGCCCTCTAGTGGTCCTGGAGGGAACAGTAAACATCTGGTGAGGAGCAGGATGAGCAGATCCCAACAAACTAAATATAAGAGAAAGAGTTTGCTTGTGTGGAAAAATGAGGGACACGGTTCTAGTGCTGAAAAGGATGTGAAGAAGTTTATTTTTTCTTAAATTTGACATTCAAAAATTCCATAAACAGCCAGCATTTAAAGGAACTTGAGGTTTCTTCTTTTCCTTCAATCATAGTCTTACTTTCATGTATTCTCTATTTTGTCCCAGTAACATTTATATGAGCTCCTTGCTGTTATTTCAGTTCAGGTTTCAGAGATGGTGCCATCCATCCATCCATCTGCTAGCACATTTCTTTCAGAACGACAGCTTTCTCATGACACTGACAGATAGGTGTCAACACAGGGGAAAACCCTGTGCCAGTCACCGTCAGCAAGTTTCACCCAGTGGATGTTTGCAATTCTTGTGGCTGTTTTTCTTTCTCTTCGTGGTTATTTTTTTTAAAGCCTATTCCAAAGAAATCTGCACAACCTTTAAAATCTGCAGTGACAAACATTTTTCCACTTCGCTGCAGCGTGGAAACTAAATAACACCTTAGCCTGCAGGAGACCCACAATGAAACGTTTTGGTGCTTTGCAGCCAGATGTTAGAAAACCATCTTCCCTTACGGTGTTGATTTTTAAAAATTAAAGGTAATCAAAATGTAGAACATTTTTTCAGTATGGGGAGAGCAAAGGATAAAAATGTGTTGAAGTCCCATTTAAACAGAAGGTGTTTCCCCCCCAGTGAAAGGAGAAATGAAACCTATGAACTATGGCATAGACTTATAAAAAGGCATGCCCACTATGCAGTTCCCAAATTAATTAGTTTTTGTACATTTAGACTACTTGAGGCTGTCATAATGAATAAATATTATTTGAGATGGTTTTATTATTTTTTGTGTTTCCTTTCATTTTGCCTCATATTTTGATGTACACCCTGGAGTATCAACATGTCTCCCTGTCATTGTGCAGTAGAAATAACTTAAGGTGACTTAACCGATTCTTAAACCTGGCAAGCATAATCTATGAAGATACATAACTGCAGCACACAAGCACATTGCTTTTGTAAATTTTCTCTTTATTTTTACTTGCCAGTGAAGAATCTAAAGCTTTTTCCTGTTTGCTGCTTAGAGTTTATAAAAGAGCTGGAGCAGGATTTTGCACTTAATCTGGTTTCCTCTGTTCATCTTAGTTTATTAAACAGTCTTTGCGTTATTTGGAACATCAATCCTTTAGTCACACTGATGCAATCATACAGTAGATTTGTTTTACAAAACACTGTTCTGAGAGATGATAGCAGGGTATCCAATAGATGGCACTGCAGCACCACTGCGTGACGTCGTACTCTGAGTGGTGATTGTTAAAGAGTGGTTCCCCAAAGGTGTGCCCCTTGAAATGTGGCGTCAACCATAAATTGTCGTTGCAACTGACCATAAAGCCTTCTTTCTTCCCCTTGGCCCCCCTAGGGGTTGCTACATCCATGAATCTTCTCTGTGGTCTTCCTCTTTTCCTCCTGCCTGGCATCTCCATATTTAAGATAATTTTCCCAATATATCCACTATACCTCCTCTGCACAAGTTCAAATCATCTCAGTCTTGCTTTTCTTACTTTGTCTCCAAAATGCTTAAACGGAGCTGTCAACTCCAGCTCCGCCTCCTTTCTGTTTTGTGTGTGCCATCATCTCCAAACCATCTCACCAACATCTTGTAAACTTTCCCTTTAACTGCAGCTGCATTTACCAGTAGTATGCATCAAAGGCCCTTACTGGTGTCGATGAGGAAAACAAAAATCTGCGAGGGTGGTGGTGGTGGTGGGGGATGAATTTCTTTTTGCTTAAAGCAAAACACAAGCAGTCAAGACACTCTACTAACTATAGAGTTTTTAGCTTGGCCATAGTTTCAGCCCAAATGCCTCCACTGTGGGAAGAAGTTGGCTGACATGGTGCCAAGCAAGCTGAAAAGGAAACCTAACCCATCCTTTCTGAGAGAAACTTGGCTTCTCAAAGGAAATGCTTGAGCTGAACAAAAGCTTTTACTATATCTGATTTTTATTACACTTCCATCATGGTGAAATGAATATTCCTGCATTATCCACAGGAAATTTGAATAAAAATAACAAGGAGAGTTTTTCAGTGAAAACATCTTTGACTTTTATTAATGTGTGTTTTCTCTCTTTGTCAGTAAATGAATTAAACTCGTCCTTTAACTTACTCGACTGTTTGCGATAAAGAGACCGTTACCAGAAATGTAGAAAATTTGATGATTAAGTGATGATGATGGTGTTAAGAAAAGTGCTTACAGTTAAGAGAAGAACTGATGACACAGTTCTTCTGTGGGTAAGATATGGTGTTTTGTTTTTGGCAGGTGTGAATAATCCAGTTTAACCTTTAGTGTGTTTTGCCTCAAGATACTTGAAAACCACTGAGCAGAGTAAAGTTACCAAACTCAGAGACACTGTGAATTCTGCAACAACAAGTAGTTCCAAAAAGTAAATCAAACCAAGAAAACAAACAAAAGAGAAAATTTCCTTTTAGAAGGACAGTGACAGCGTGTGGAAAATGTGTGTTTTGGTTTGTGTGTGTGTGTCTTTTGAACAATCTTGGTAATGTTTTAAACAGGAACCAAAACAGTGAAGCTCACAGTAGCAACAATTCAGTGCAAGTTTGGGGTTTTGGACAACAAACTGTAAAGAGGCTTCAGGAAGTCCTCAGTTAACCAACCAACAAACAAACATGCATTTGCTGTGAAACTAATGCTCTTTTTCTGACAACCTCAACATTAAAAATACTTTTTGCTGTTAATAAAGCTGTGAACAGATGCCAGAACCTGAATGCGATGGAAAATTTAATTATTTTACAAAAGCATAACCAAATCACATACTGTGTCTGGACTGGACTCCACCTAGAGTTGACCATTTGGCTAAAATGGGAAATAAAGCAAGAAGGGCCTGAGTCAGGGAGGTGATCAAGAGCCCAACGCATCACTGTAATAGAGGTTCAGTATTTCTCTGCTTCTTCTGGCAATCGGCTGCATGGAAACTGAACTGTGGTGAGGGTTTGACTTAAACGTAGAGTGAGCGCACAAGGAAAAATCAGAACCTTTTTTTGCCAAACACCAGGCATCGCATATCCCCTGGACTAGCACCATCCTCGAGCCTGAGCATTGTAGTATGGCAGCACTCCTCGGCAGAGGCACAAGGAGGCTGCCCAGAACTAAGGAAAAGATAAATGTAGTCCCACACAGAGGTACTCAAAGAAAACCTTTCCCACAGTGCATGTGATCTGAGAATAGGGCAATGGTTTAGCTTTCAGCATTTTAATGACCCAAAGCAAAAGATATTACTGAAGTAACCTCAGGAACTTCTAGCTGTCCTTGACTGGTTCAGATAAGGTTTCCACCCCCAGAGTATCTGTGTAGAGTCCAGTTCACACATTTCCCTCCCAGTATGACAGAGCTCGAGAGCACCCCACACTGAGTGGGATAAACTGCACGAATCTACGTGTGCATTTCCGAGGTACAGCTCATATGCACTAGTGAATTTAAAGGTCTTAACTTTTTATTAAGTGAGCAATTTCATATTTTGACTTTTAATAAATTCTATAAAAAACGCAAAAAATTTTTTATTCTCATTGTTATTTATGGTTAATGAATTTTAGGCCATTTAGGCAAGTAATTTGAGACATTTAGAAACTGTAAGACAAGTTGTGCAGAAAGTGAAAGAGTCAGAGCACTTTCTGATGCAACTTCAGATAGTGTTTTGTTTGCTGTATGCTATATTAAACCACTGTAACCAGGGGCTACTGGGCTTAGTCATACAGACTTTATTAATACCCCAGTGCATACTGTGATGGAACATTTTAAGATGATCTTTTTCTCTGTGTAAAGCTGAACCTACACAGTGAGAAGCTCCCTACAGTCTTATTCTTTCTCAGCGTGATCTTTCAGATATACCACATGTTGAGCTGTAAAGTATCTTTTGCACACTGATTTTATACTGTGATCATGGCAGATAGACAGCTCTACACATAATCTAGGCTTACGATACCTCTTCGTCAAAGAACATGCATACTCCTGTCATGTATGCATGACAGGAGTATGCATGCTGTGCTGTTGACTGATCCCTTTGCAAAGTAAATTAAACCTCAAACTGACTGTTTGAGGTTTATTTCAGATTCCTATAACAAGCTTGTTGACAGAATTGAGATGCCTTGGTTGATTGAAAGAGGGGTGTGAGATGGACAGAGACTGATCATACTTTAGCTTTACCTCCCATAGTTGAGACACAACAAGGTCAAACATTGTAGACCCCAGATGTAGTCCCATTGTGTATCCAGAAATGGACCACATATCAGAGGTCAGATATGTGAAATACATTGTGATAATTCTTTTGGGAAAAAGACAACAAACAAACAAAACCCCCCACAAAAACTGATTGCTCACTTCTGGTCTAGAGATTTGTCATCACAAGGCTGAGTAAATTCAGTGCTCGGGGAACAAAGAGTACTTTCTCAATGGGAAAGTAAATTGAGGACAAGGGTTTTCCGAACGTTTAAGGCTGTTGTGACTGTTTTGCCTGGTTGTAGCGAAAGACAGTTTGGATTTGTGGTGACATTCATAGAAATTAGTGTGCCAGATAGATAAAATTAAGCATTTGTGAGCATGGGGGATAGGTCTGGTAAAGAAAACCCCATTGAAGACTGAAGGTGTGGATGCTGTTTATATGAGGGGAAAATATGGTGATGGTGCTATAAGTGTTACGTATGGTTGGGTAAAAAATTTGGGGCCTCCACAGAGAGGAACAGTCAGCATAAGCTAATTTATTTGGAAGGAAAAAAATAGATCATAGAATAAAGAAGAAAAGAAACTGAAAAGACATTGAATGTGTGGAAATATGAAGCAGAATGCGGGAACAGAGGGAAAGGAGAAGCTCACGAGAAAAGTCTTGACTCATCACTTGCAAAAGGTCCTAGCAAATTTCCTACATCAAACATCAACAGACAATATTGTGATTGAGGCAATGATGAGATCGGGGCAGGGCATTGAGAGAGGGCATACAGGGAGGCCATAGCAGCCATGTAAGGCAAGACACCATCTCGTTCACACTGAGAATACCATCAGAACCCAACAGAAGAAGAAAAAAGGAGAAAATGGACAAAGAGCTCCATCTGGTGAGCTGATCCCTGTACCAATCTGTCCAAGCTACAGCCTCTTTGCCAGAAGTCCCGAGGATGAGGATGATATGACCTGGGCATCTGTTTTAAGTGCTAGAAGAGGGAATGCTTCAACAGGGACAGCATCATCACAAGAATGACAACGAGAGACGTGCAACTATTCTGACTCATCTGATACCTGAAGTTGACGGTACCACGCCTTTGGCACATGGACATGATAGTATTCCAGCCTGAGCTCACACTTGAGAGTAACTCCTCCACAGGTTAGTGGCAACTAAGTTCACTCTATCAGTGTGTGAGAGTAAGTTCAGAGAGAACATTTTACTTTATCACTTGATGAACTGGAGAAAATCTAACTTTTAAACAGGCTTTTTTACTGTCTGCCTGTTTTTAAATAACTTTATTAGACTGTTATCTAAAGTGTTGTTTGTAATTTTTGAAAGCCCTCAGAGTAGTTAAACCTGAAGGGGTTAAGCCTGAATCAGTCCTGATTAGCTGGTATTAATGAAAACTCTCATAATTTGAAAAGACCGAAAGTAGTTTTTGATGCACATGCTTATTGAGACTTTAGAAATCTGTTGTGTCGTGAAGCAGCCACACAGCTTAATGCACCAAATCTGATCCTTATGTGCTGCTCTCAAAGCACGGCAGTGACAGATTAGAAGATTTTGGCATTTTTGTTCAAATCTCATTCTGGTCATTAGAACAAACATCACTGCAAACACTGCAATTTTATAAAATCCTGCCAATCTGCTGCCTGCTGCTCGGGAAGAGGAAAACAGCTCAACCTGATCTTTCAGCACCTTGTATTTCCTGCCTAGGAGGCCCCCAGAGTTCAGCGTGCAGCATGCACATAGAACACCTCCTCCCACTATTCACTGTGAAAATGATACTTTGAGACATTGCAAAACTTTGTATTCTGTGTTATCCCAAGTTCACAGACAGGTGAAGGATGCCTTCCTCAATCAGGCTGAAGCCTGACTATCAGTAAGAGCACACAGCAAGAATAATGTGCTGTGCTCCACCAAACACCAGGTTATGGAGGAGTTCCTCAACTTAGCTTTGTTACTCTGCTCACAATAAAGCAGTAAAGTGTGATGGACTGATTTTCCTGTGTGCACATGGAAGAACTAAGTGATTAATGCTCAGATGAGGCTTATGTGTTAAACCAAACCAGTTTTAACTGTTTTGTCATTACAACTCTTTTTCTCTGTTGTCTAGTACTGTCTTAGACTGATGCTACTAAGGTTTCATGATCGTTCCCTGTCAGCCAGCCCAGAGGGTTCAGATAATCATGGACAATCACGTAGGGTGTATGGCAATGATTTGATGGTAACTGTAATGTTGGGCATTTTTAAGGATGCAGCTTTAAAACCAAACATTTAGCAATGAGATTCATTAATAATTCACTTCTGAATACATGTTAAGTTCATGACTGTGACAGGGTGGTGGATTTTCATCTGCAAAATAAACTTTACATATATATTTGTTGTGACATCAGTACTGTTGTTTACCTCTATTTTACTTAACAGCTGAAAGGGGTGAATATATTTTTTGAGACTGAATGTCACACAGGAAATCCACAGAGGTGCTGTGAGTTCCTTCTGTTTACAAGTTGAACCTGCACAAGTGACATTTTTTGTTGTTGTTGCTGTTTGTTTTGCCATCACTCAGGGATTTAAAATTGGGTACTGTTTTATTAATTTATTGTGGCTGCATTATATAATGGCAGCGGTTTCGCAAAAACAAAACAAAGTAGCATTCACACCTATGACGAATTATAGTGTTTTCATTGTTAAATGTAAGTCGTATAGAGAGTGTGTAGCTAAGCCGGTCCCCTTACCATTCAAGTGTTGAAACCACCAAACTAGCATCTAGATTCTCAAATAGATTTCCAGATATGAACTTTGTCTTTCCTTCCCAACCCTTCTGTGAATCATAGACAGTCATGCATTACAACGGAAACCTTTTTCAGCAAGTGGCACAGGTTAGTGGCACACTAACCTACAATGTGGTCAAATTAACCGCCTAAGCAAAAGGAAGAGGTGGTTCAAGTTGAAGCCATTCTGCAAATGTTCAAACAGTTGCTAAAGAACAATCTTGCCAAGAAGCATATTCATCTTCTGTGAATCTTATCTTACATCCAATCACACCATCAGCATCCCATGAAGCCAAAGGTATTACATCAGTCAGCAGATGTGATTTAACCTGTAAACTGGAACTGTGATTCCTATGTGCTATAAGAAATGATTCACTACTGCTAAAACTTAGCAATACAAAAACGATTTTAGGAATTAAAACTGCCAGTTTTCTTCTCTCAGTTCCTCAAACTGCCCAAAAAAACATCTCAATGGTTTCACTGTAGCTTAAAAAAAACAAACCTCAGTTTAGGAGCACAGATTTTATGGTGAACAAACAAGTTTTAATGAGTTTCTAACAGACAAAAAAATAGTATTCGTGTGTATATATTATATATTTTTGTTTGTATCAGAATGTTGTCATGTTATGTTAGATTTGAATGACTTGTGTTTAAATCCCACTGTTTCCAGCATGCTGCATCCCACTGCATCCCACAACCAAAAAAGCCAGACATGCATGCTGTTTTCATATGATGTAAAATGGATAATCTGGGTCACAACAGAACTGTTTTCTATCTGTGCTTTTCTGCCTTTCTCTGACAGGTGCTTGCATTTCCATTTGCCTCTAAGATACATTGCATAAGAGCTGCACAACCAGCCGAGGAAAGGTGTGAAAAACAACAGGAACACGATCTGAAGCTTTTGTAAATGGTAAGGGGAAACAGACATTTGAAACCAAGTTCTGTCACAGGTGTCATCTTTGCATGTTTGGTGGCTGCGTACAAAGCATGAGCAATACAGTGAAAAAAAAAGGTGTGAGAAATATCTTGAGGTTTTGGGGGAAGGTAACTAAATCTTTGAAATGCTGATCTTGAAAATGAGATAAAGTGAGATTTAACACTGATATGAGTGTCATAAAACACTATTTTTTTTGGTTTGTTAGGACATGCCAGGAGCTTATCTATCAACGTGTAGCTGTTCATTCATAATTTCAGTTTGTTTTTTTCATTCATTTTGATGAGACTGTGTAGTCTAAGAGCTTTATATGAATGGTGTCAATTGCTGCTGTGTCTCTGGGCATGCATTCTGCACCAACACTCTTCACTACTACTGTTCTAATAAAACCAGAGCGAGATTTGTTTGCATAAACAGACATGTAAGACAAAAAGATGCACAGCATGACTACACTATTATTTCACCGCACATTCAGTCAGTTTTATGTTCTTTGCATAGAGTCTGCTTTTGAAAAATATGATAGTAACATAAATTAGACCTTTCAAAGGGTGCTGTAGTAGGGCAGTGGTTAGCACTGTCACCTCACTGCACGAAGGTTTCTGGTTTGAACATCAGTGGTCACCAAGGGCATTTCTATATGTGTATATCTTCCGTTGCCATTTTAGAGAACATTTTTTTCTAAATTAGCAATAAGTGTGAATGTAACGCCCTGACATGAGTAACAAGAAGAATGCATTTACAAAAATATTTGTATTGTAATTTCTTGCTGTGAAAACTGTTTTAAAATTTGAATTTCATGTATGTTGTTCGTTTGACATGCATTTCTTGTGCTTATTACAGTTTTTCTTGATCGCTTGAGCACATTTCAGAATTGTTTTTAAGTTTTCAGGATTGAAGCAAATAAATGCAACAAAACACTGGTGCACAATTCAGTTAAAGCAATACAGAAAAGTATATTTGATCGACTTTTATGACACTGTCTTTCAATTTTGTGGCAAAACTAAATGGATGTATGCAAAGTCCATTACGTGTGTGCTATGTCATTGTCATCTAATCTAAATGTGCAGTTTATAAATTTAACATATTCCAGAGAGTGTTTTACAGCATTCAACTGATGTGTGAGGACATGTGCGCATGCATGAATAATACATAACAAGTTAAACACTGCAAAATATACAAAGAAGAAAATCAGACACTACTCACTGAAATAAATCTGGTCAAACTACATGATGATGGTTGATCTTTGGTTGTTACAGAGAGCTTAAGCCCATGTCTATCCCCCCCAAAAAGCTTTAAAAAACCCCATCAACATTTGTGATCAGAGGCCAGAAAAAATGTCCAGGATCAGAGCATATTTGCATGTAATATATGTCAAATACATATGACAAATTCAGCACTCAACACAATGCATTTCTTTTAAATCGTGTGTTTCTCTTAAATGGCAACAAATTCTGAAACACAACTTCCAAACCAAATGAAACTGATGAGTGTTTTCATTTTTAGTCTCTGATTTCACAGAAACGTTCACGGAAAGTGCGACTACGTTACTCACACAGTGACCCCGAAAGTGTTTTTACGTATTCATATCTCCACATTGGTGTAAAGGCCCTTTACTTTAACATAAACAGAAGGGCGACAAGGAGAAAGAAAATTTTACAGTTTTACAGAGAATTTATAAATATGTTAAGTTGTTTCTACTGTAGGCTTGTTTCAGACATCTGAAAAAAACAATTTAACAAGTGAAATGAAATTATAATTTGTTTTTAATTAAAGGATAAAACTTTATTCTCAGCGTCCATGAAAAAGACTAAAAAAGAAATAAAACTTTAAAAGTTTAAAAGTAAAACTTTCTTTACAAAAATCCTCAAAAAACAGTCTTAGCAATTATTTCACTAAATTTCTGTAAACCATCAGGCTTCTTATTTACAGCTTATGAGAGTTTTCATACTGTCATAACGTACCCTGTGAGGCGGAGGAGGGTTTTTTTTTTTTTGGTTTGTGTGCCTGAGCCTTTGTCTTATGTCAGCTTCCTTTGTAGTAGCTTTAGATGCTTTTATCGGGACTGCTAGAGGTAGAGCTCTTTTTCGCAGGGCAGATTTATGTGATCTACAATATCAGAGACTCCTAGTTTGGTATGTTTTTTTATTTTATGCTTTTTAAAATCATCCTATACTAGCTAAATTTCATATTCATGCATGTGTCATTCTTTGTGGTAAAATTTCAGTTCTCCTTACATTTCAGTACACACATTACATTGAGCATTTTAACTGCACTGTCCCCTCTGTGCACAAATGCATGCAGTTAAATATGCAATTAACAAATAATTAAAGATTGTTTCGGATTGAAAACAATACAAAGCAAGCATTTTGGGGTATGATTGAATTTTGATGCAGAATGCTTGGTTTGCATCGCTTTCATTGTGCTCATTTGTTTTTGTGTTTGTACGCACACCTTTAGCTCACAGTGACAGACCACAGCATATTAAACTCTGATGTGGTGTGAAGTGTGATAGTTTGCTATTATATTTTTTTTGTCACTGAGTAAGTTTCCAGGTTTTGTAAAGATGAGATGTGATAGTACTCTTTAGAATCCTGTTTACTGATTGATAATAAATTCCGTTAATTAAAAATAAAATTACAAAACTTGTATGTTGTATGTATGTATGTTCATGTGGTATTTCACTCTGTCCCTAAAGTTATGATATTATTTAGAAAACAAACTGTTTTTTTACCTGCTTATGATGTGATCATCAAGAATATCATACATACAAATAGGTAGATAGATAGATAGATAGATCGATAGATCGATAGATCGATAGATAGATAGATCGATAGATCGATAGATCGATAGATAGATCGATAGATAGATAGATAGATAGATAGCACCACCATGTGGTAGAATACATTTGACAAATCAAATGCTGAAACCAAATTAGCGTCCTTTTCTCTGTCTGTCCACAGATGATGGAAGATGGAAAGATTACAGTGACAGGGGATGACTGGTCTGATTTCTATGAGAACTATAACTATTCAGACTGGAACAGCTCTTACGATGGGGGTGAAGGGGGTGATGTTTGCGACCTGACTAAGACTGTGGACTTTGAAGCCGTGTTCATACCAGTTCTGCACTCTGTGGTGTTTGTTGTTGGTCTACTTGGGAATGGATTGCTGTTGGGAATACTGGCTCGGAGTAGGAAGACCTGGAGTGTGACAGATACGTTCATCCTCCACCTGGGAGTGGCAGATATCCTGATGCTGGTGACGCTGCCCATCTGGGCTGCACAGTATGCTCAAAGTGATGGATGGACATTTGGTACTCCCCTGTGCAAGATCGCTGGAAGTATTTTTACAGTAAGTATTGTCCTGAAGTAAAGATGCAGTGAAAATATCTGTATTTTCAATTCATTTAGCAGAGGTTTGTTGTCTCTCATTGATTTCTTTAGATTAACTTCTACAGTGGGATCCTTCTCCTGGCCTGCATCAGTCTGGACCGCTACCTGTCCATCGTCCATGCTACACAGATGTACTCAAGGAAGAAGCCTTGGGTTGTTCAGGCCAGCTGCCTGATGGTGTGGTTCTTTTCCCTGCTTCTCTCCATCATTGACTGGATCTTTTTAGAAGAAATGTTTGATGATAGACGAGGCAGAAGAGAGTGTATTCACAACTATAGCAAATTTGATGAGAATGCAGTATATTATTGGAGGTTGGCATCACGCATGATTTATCTCATAGTGGGCTTTGTGCTTCCTTCCGGTGTCATGATTTTCTGTTACTCCTGCATCCTGCATCAGCTGAGCTATGGTGCCCACAGCCATCAAAAGCAGAGAGCTTTTAAAGTTATTGTGGCTGTGGTGGTGGTTTTCTTTATCTTCTGGACCCCGTACAACATCACAGTCTTAGTGGAAACAATTCATTTTGACAACAACAATGAAACTTGTTCAGACACAACATCTCTGGAAAAAATTAAGACAGTGACCACCTGTGTGGGTTTCATTCACTGCTCTCTCAATCCCATCCTGTATGCTTTTGTGGGTGTGAAGTTCCGGCGTCAGCTTATGAGCATCCTCAGGTCTCTGGGTTGCAAAGTGGCAAGTGCAAAAATCCAGTCTTTTGTCAGCAACAGGAGAAGCTCCATGTGGTCCGAGTCTGCCGACACCTCCCACTCCCTTGCTATCTGAGAAAGACAAAAACAACAACACCTAAACAAACATGAAGACAAATACATGAACATCGGCACATACAACTTGTGTTTGTATATATATTTTTTGTTACATTACCTGAAATGAGCACTGGTTATTTGCTAAAGTTCTTAGTGCACTATAGTTCAATATGACAGGACAGAAATAACTCACACCTGCATTTGTTGGCAGTGTATGAGATTTCCTTTCTCTGTTTTCTGGGCAGTATTGTAATAGAAATAAGATATGACAGCATGAGAATTATTAATGTAAAGAGCTACTATTGTATCTTAAAATGTTTTAAACATGTATTTTATGCTGCATTTGCTTTTGTATATTGATTTATGTTTTATGTGTAAAATGTTCAAATGCACAATAAATCTTTGTTATCATAATAAAGTCTGTTTTCAGTACTATAGTATACCCACAGGACCAACAGGTTTATTAAAGGAATCTTGGATGAATTTTCACTGAAATAAACGTACTTATTCTTACAGCTTTGGGAGGAGTTTTGGGAACATCTATCAAAATTACAAGACAGTTCATCAAACAGTGTGTACAGTCCTTTGATGAGGTGTACTGGTCTCCAGGTTCCAGTTTCTATTTGAGCCTTGGTGACTAATTTGATGAATTTTTCTTTATCTGACAGAGAAATCGCATAAAATAAAATAAAAAATATAAATTTTCAAGGACACATATTATTCACATACAGATAACACATATAGACTAAAATCAAAACCTCTTTTAAATGTCAAAAGAATCTGAAACAAAACTTAAAACCAAATGAAACTGATGTGCGTTTTCAGGTTTAGTCTCTGATTTGACAGAAACGTTTGCCGAAAGTGTAACCACCTTACTTACACACTTACCCTGTAAATGTTCTTATCATATGCAGATCTTCATGTTGGTGAAAAGGTCTAACATAAACAGAGGGGCAACAATTACAGATTGGGATTATTTTATAGATATGTAAAAATACATATAACATTTTAAATAATGTATCAAATATCAAATTTATTCTGTATAGAAAAAAGAAGAAATAGAATACAAATTGATAGTGAGATTATCTTCACCAAAATGATTTATCAGTTCACCTTTAGTGATGGTTTCTCTAAGATTGTGTAAAACTATCAAATGTCTTGATGGAGGTTTATGAAAGTTTTTATGTATAATGTGGTCTGCAAGGTGGGGGAGGGGTTTTTTGGCTTTTGTCTGAGTGTGTCTTATGTCAGCTTCCTCTTCAGTGGTAATACATGCTTTTATCGGTGCTGCTGGAGGTAGAGGTATTTTTCACTGAGCATATTTCTGTGATCTAAAATATCAACGACTTCTACTTTGGTATGTTTTTATTTCATTCCTATATTTTAAAAAAAATCATTTACTGTTTTATCATTGTATACTAGTTAGTTTTGATTGCTCTTGCAGTTCATTATTATAGAATTTTTGTCCACCTGCCTTCACGCACATCACATTATGGATTAAATTGCACTTTCTCGTCTCTGGACAAATAAATGTGATTAACAATTTACAAAATGATCACATATTGACTTTTGAGGATGAACACTTGCTTTACTTTGTATTATTTGCTTATTTGTTTTTCAGTTTTTAGGCACACCTTTAGTTCACAGTAACAGACCACGGCGTGTTAAAATGCGCTATGGTTCAAAGCGTGAGTTTGCTAGAATTTTTTTTTTTGTATCATTCAAGAAGTTGTTGACATTTTCTCAAAGATGAGGGTGTAATGGATGTAATACTACTCTTTGGATCCTTTATTTTAACTAAAGAATGATTAAATTTTCATGATATAGCATTAAGTCACAGAGAGTTAAAATTCAGATTAATGTTTAGAGCCTTGTGGCTCTTAATTTCTTGAAAACTGAAAAAAAAAATAGATGCCTGAAATGTTGATTTATTCTTTATGTTCACTGGTGTAAGTAATTCATTTAATCAAAACTAAAATTAAAAACCGTGTAAGATTAAAAACTTTACAGAGCAAAATATTATGGATCCTGTGATGGTATGATGGCATGATGGTGTGTGTGTGTGTGTGTGTGTGTGTGTGTGTGTGTGTGTGTGTGTGTGTGTGTGTGTGTGTGCGTGCGTGCGTGCGTGTGTGTGTGTTCATGATTTCTTTTTGGTTTTGAGATGGGATTTATGTACAGGCTTCCCGGCCTTTTGTTACTTGAGTGATTTTGTATTCCCTGTGCTTACAAGTTTTTTGTTAGCTGCGCACTTAGTTCCTTGCTTATCTTTCAATTGCCGATAGGTTTGTTAGTTCCCTTTTGTGAACACATTCTGTTCCTTCAGTTATGTCTCTGTATTTGTTGTTTTGTCTTTCTGTGTCAAGTTTGTACATCAGAAACATTGTCTTGTTTTCCCGATCAGTGTCAGCACTCCTCCCACCTGTTACCTCTCCCTTCATTAGCCTGTGTGTTTGTAAATATTGTTTCGGTCTCCCTTTGTCATTTATTGTGTTGTCCCACATGGTTGTGTGTTCCTCGCTGCGTGGTTTCCTTAGAGATTCCTGATGTCATGTGCCATTCTCTGCAAATATTTTGTAATACTAACAGTATTAAAATTGATCTTTGTGCTTATCTCCTGTTTCTTGAGTTTATCTGGCTTCCACACATTCAAATGTGACATATGCAGGTTCTGTGGTTTTCCATGCTGTCCTTATATTTTGTAGTTGGTATTAGTTCTTTACCTGGAAAATATTTGGAAAGTGTTTCTAACTCCGTCTAAAAGGCACTGGATGTCTAATGGAGCAGTTTGGTCTTGATACAATAAATCCGATAGCTGAGATTTTAAGAAAACCTAAATGTTCTGTCTTTTTTCTTGTCTTCCTCCCCTCACCTCCACCTGTGTGCAGCAGATGGCAGCCGCTTCCTAAGCCCAGTTGTGCCAGAAGCTTCATCTTGTTGGATTGTCTAATTCTTGGGGTTTCTTTGTAATGTTGTAGGGTCTTTACCTTACTACATAAAGTGCCTTAATGCCAACCCCTGTTGTAAATTTGGCACTATATAAATAAAATTGTAGTGAAGATTTAGTTGAATTGACTAAGCTAAATACAGAAAATTGGAACATTATTTTTTGCATTTAGTTTCTGTAACCAAAAACAAATGAGCAAAAACACTGCAGATGTATAGTGGATGGCACCACCATGTGGTTGAAAAACATGTGACATCAAATGATCAAACCAAATTAACGTCCTTTTCTCTGTCTGTCCACAGATGATGGAAGATGAAAAGATTACAGTGACAGGGGATGACTTGTTTGATTTATATGAAAACGATTCAGACTGGAACATCTCTTATGAAGGGGGTGAAGGGGGTGATGTTTGCGACCTGACTGAGACTGTAAATTTTGAAGCCGTGTTCATACCAGTTCTGTACTCTGTGGTGTTTGTTGTTGGTCTAATTGGGAATGGATTGCTGTTGGGAATACTGGCTCGGAGTAGGAAGACCTGGAGTGTAACAGATATCTTCATCCTCCACCTGGGAGTGGCAGATATCCTGATGCTGGTGACGCTGCCCATCTGGGCTGCACAGTATGCTCAAAGTGACGGATGGACATTTGGTACTCCCCTGTGCAAGATCATTGGAAGTGTTTTTACAGTAAGTATTGTGCTGATGTAAAGATGCAGTGAAAATATCTGTATTTTCAATTCATTTAGCAGAGGTTTGTTGTCTCTCATTGATTTCTTTAGATTAACTTCTACTGTGGGATCCTTCTCCTGGCCTGCATCAGTCTGGACCGCTACCTGTCCATCGTCCATGCTACTCAGATGTACTCAAGGAAGAAGCCTTGGGTTGCTCATGCCAGCTGCCTGATGGTGTGGTTCTTTTCACTGCTTCTCTCTATCATTGACTGGATCTTTTTAGAAGAAATGTTTGATGATAGACGAGGCAGGAGAGAGTGTATTCCCAATTATCATAAATTTGGTGAGAAGGCAAAAGATTCTTGGAAGCTTGCGTCACGCATGATTTATCTCATAGTGGGTTTTTCACTTCCTTCAGTCATCATGATATTCTGCTACTCTCACATCCTGGATCAGCTGAGGTGTGGTGCCCAGAGCCTTCAAAAGCAGAGAGCTTTTAAAGTTATTGTGGCTGTGGTGGTGGTTTTCTTTATCTGCTGGACACCGTACAACATCACAGTCTTAGTGGAAACGTTTAATTTTGATATCAGTAATGAAACTTGTTCAGGCACAACATCTCTGGAGAAAGCAAAGACAGTGACCACCTGTGTGGGTTTCATTCACTGCTCTCTCAATCCCATCCTGTATGCTTTTGTGGGTGTGAAGTTCCGGCGTCAGCTTATGAGCATCCTCAGGTCTCTGGGTTGCAAAGTGGCAAGTGCAAAAATCCAGTCTTTTGTCAGCAACAGGAGAAGCTCCATGTGGTCCGAGTCTGCCGACACCTCCCACTCCCTTGCTATCTGAGAAAGACAAAAAACAACAAATCTGATCAAGCTTACAAACTAAGCTAAATGGACATTAAGACAAATACATGAACATCATACTTTTGTATATCATTGTGTTTGATTGCTGAAACAGGCAGTGGTTATTGTGTTGTTTTCTGTAGTTCCATGTGACAAGACAGAAATAATTTTGTCAATCTCTCACTCATACCTGCATTTGTTAGCAGCTAATAATTTTTCCTTTTTTTCTGATTGCCGGGCAGCATTGTAATACAAAAAAGCCACGAGAGCATGAGAATTATTAGTGTAAAGCGATTAATATGTTTGAGCTTAATGTGTTTTCAATAGCTTGTATTTTATACTATTTTTTTGTTATACTGATTTATGTTTTGTGCAAAATGTTCCAATATAAAAAAAAAACAAAAAACAAAAAAATCATAATAAAGTCTGTTTCCAATGAAAAAATTCCCACAGTCCAACAGGGAAATAGAAATTTTGGTGATTATTTAAATGTATTTAACTGATGTTGAAACTATGCAGGCAACTTTGGAAACATCTGTCAAAACCACAAACAGTTCATTAAACAGTTGGGACCTTCCTTTGATGAGTTTGGTCTCCAGTTTTAGCTTCCTTTTAAATCCCGCTGACTAATTAGTTTAATTTGCTTTATTTTATTGAGAAATGGCATAAAAATCTTTCTTTTGACTTTGTATGAACACAAGTTTTTGAAGTTACTGACATACAGATAACACATACAGACAAAAATCAAAAACCTCTATTAAAATGAAAGTTGTCAGGAGCGTCGTGTGTGTGGATGAGAGGATGAGAGGAAGGGATCCAAACGCAGGACTCGCAGTGAAGGATGAGAACTGGTGTTTTATTGTAGGCTGGATGAACAGAACATGGGCTGAAACAACTGACAGGATGGCTGAACTAACTGGCTGACTGGACTGGACTGGCTGGCTGGCTGGTTGACTGAACTGAGAACACACATGTGGGAAAGACGACATCAACAATGACATGACAAAGAACAGGAAGAAACTGAGGACTTAAATACACAGGCTGATGGTAATGATGAGAGACTGGTGAGTACACAGCTGAACATATGAAGAGGTTTGTAAGGGCCTAAAATCTCAGGTGGTGTCATGCTCTGTACTTACAAATGTCAAAAGCAGCCAAGAAAAGATCGCAAGAGAAAGGCAAAAAGGGGAGAGGATAGTTTTAGGATAGAAAAATCTGGGCTGGAGAAAAAAGAAAGGTGTTGTGGTCAAAGATTGGTCCATATGAGTTATTTTCAAAAACATTGTTCACTTGGCCCCTGGAAAGAGTTGGAAAGTGAGGTATGTATACTTTTTTTCCCCTTAAGTTAGTGGTCACCTTTAGAGGCCATTAGTAAGATTACAGAAACAAATCGCTCAACTCTGTAGGGTGGCTGTGGCTCAGGTGGTAGAGCAGATCAGCTACTGATTGGAAGGTTGGTGGTTCGATTCCTGTCAAATATACTTAGGCAAAATACTAACCACAAATTGCACTCCGATGTGTTCATCGGAGTGTGAATGTTTAGAAGTGCTGGTGTGAATGAGGCATGTTGTATAGAGTGCTTTGAATACTCCGGGTACTCCAAGTAGTAAAGTGCTATATAAGAATCAGTCCATAGCTCTATAACAGCTGATGAGTCAATGCACATGGTGCAATAAAAGTACTTTTAGAAGTACATTTTTCCAAACAGTTACATTTACTTATGTTTATTCAAATTTACTAGAGTAGGGTTAGGGGTTGCCACCTCAACATGCAGTGAAGTTCTATAGCAGGGGTGTCGAGGGCCGGTGTCCTGCAGTTTTTAGATCTCACCCTGGGTCAACACACCTGAATCAAATGATTAGTTCATTACCTTGCCTCTGGAGAACTTCAAGACATGTTGAGGGGGTAATTTAGCCTTTAAATCAGCTGTCTTGTATCAAGGTTACATCTAAAACCTGCAGGACACCAGCCCTCAAGGCCTGGAGTTGGACACCTGTGTTCTATAGTCTTGCTAATGACCTATTAATTTTATTCAGGTGTGTTGCAGCAGGGACACATGTAAGGGTTTTAAGACACTGGCCCTAGAGGACTGGAGTTTGACACCCCTGTTCTAGATCATAATTGCCTATTTGATGCTGGTGGGGAAAAAAAATAAAATAAATAAAAATAAAAATAATATGCAGCATTGATTTTTGACTCTTATTCAATGACATCAGTTTGGCAGGGGTCCAAAAAGGTTTGAGCAAGGTGAGTGGGCTTTGAAACTTCCAATTTAGACTATTCATAATTTTTAGGTTATAGATATCGCCATGGGTAACACACCTGAATCAAGCAATTGGTTCATTACCAGACCTCTGGAGAACTTCAAGACATGTTGAGGGGGTAATTTAGCAATTTGAATCAGCTGTGCTGGATCAAGGATGCATGTAAAACCTGCAAGACACTGGCCCTTGAAGCCTGGAGTCCTGCCACCCCTGTTCTAAAGTATGATATAGCAGACTGCCGCAGCAGACACTGGGCACTCATTGTAAGAAATCACACGACCATGAGACTTGTAAATGAAATGACTACGTTTAATACAATTTTCATTAATTTTCTTTAAGACGGTGTATCTACAAGATGAGGGTTCTCTTTGTTGACCCATTTGGGGCAATAGAAAAACAAATGGCAAAGTTCAAGAATGTAACAAGGTAAGCAAAAACAGTTAAGAAATAACTACCATTTGGTTAAGATCAACTTGTACATGTGAATCACATGAGGCTTCTGCAATGAGTGAAGTTGTACAGAGCTCTGATTAGGAGGTAATGTCCAGCCATTGGAAAATGGAGCACAACTGTTGCCCACCCAGAGGAGCAGGATGTTACATCCTTTGGTATCTTTGTATGCAAGGTAGCTATAATGGTCATTGTAACACACCCAAAAAGACTCTAGGTCTGACCAACCGTCTCAGCCGTGGGCAAAAAGATGACAGTCAATACAATTCTAAAAGATAGTTGACACAATACTCAAAAGATAATAGTCCAGTGTCCCATTTGCGAATCAAGTAAAAACACAGTCCCAAGGCCAGAGCCAGCTATGCCACAACGACAGTTGCACTCCACACATCAACTCCAACTGGGTTAGCAGTTGTCCTCTGAGACCCACCACCCTGCAAGGAGTGGTCACTCCAGCCTCAGAAACTCCGCTGCCTTTAGACTGTGGCATATAATAGGCCCTGGCCTGCACAGAGAGACATAATAACACATTCACTATATAATTCATAGTGCAAAACCCATCCATCCCAAACATATCAGATTTCATCACATTACATACCTGCACAGAGAAACAAAATAACAAAGCAGTGTTTGTAGTGTGGGCTATAAGTAGACCAGTGTATCAGTGCAATCAATTACACCTGCTTCTAATTAGTCCAGCTCCATTGGCTCACCAAAAATATGACACACACACACACACACAACCCAGTGCAACGTCACACAATAAGATGGAGCTGAATTAATACAGGCTCATTAGTCTACCATGTTACAGCCATAGTATTGTACTTGATTAAACACAGATTCTAATTAACAGAAAATGTCAGTTTGCAGAACAAATTCTATCGGGGACAACAATACACTACCCTGTTGACAAAGAAGGGGTTGGCAGGCTAAGATTGGACAGCGCTCTCTGTGTTCCAAAATTCAGGTATACCCCCAAAATTGCAATTGAATATTCATTTAAAATATTTATATGTATATCCTCCTTGTGGCATATTTTCAGATGACCTTCCCAGCTTTTTTGTGCCTGTGATGAAACAAGCTCTGGTGCAGAAAATGAATGTGTAAGATACCCAAATCAATACCAAAGACTAAAGAACATTAGATTGGTTACCTCAACATCATTGCTTGAAAGATCACCTAGATCACAGGTGTCGAACTCCAGGCCTTGAGAGCCGGTGTCCTGCAGGTTTTAGATGTGTCCTTGACCCAAAACAGCTGATTAAAAGGCTAAATTACCTCCCCAACATGTCTTGAAGTTCTCCAGAAGCCTGTTAATGAACTAATCATTTGATTCAGGTGTGTTGACCCAGGGTGAGATCTAAAACCTGTAGGACACCGGCCCTCGAGGCCTGGAGTTCGACACCCCTGACCTAGATGCACCATCAGAAAACATATAGTCCAGGTAACCTGCATGCCTTTGCACTTTAAAGACACTAGAGCACCTAAAGGACACACAAACACAACAAATGATCCAATGCTAAGACTTGTGCACAGAAATCTGCAGTAACTGCACATTTAAACAACCTTAGATGCTGCATTCAACAACATGACTTTACACGACTGACTCTGAAAACATAAAATTTCTTTCAGATTGAATGCACGTGCTATGGAAAGTGGTACCACACAATGTCTTCCCCTGTACAGAAGGCCACTACAGATGTTATGTATGGTAAATAAACAGAAAAAATATCCCTGTTGTCTATGCTCAATAACTGGTTTTAGTCTTCACAATCCACATTGCTGCCATTGCATAAGTGAACATGTTTGTGGGTCGATTTGAATGCTCCAAGTGTAAGTTGTGGAACTTCCCTTTTGTGGCGATAAAGCCAGGGGCAGCTGTGTGTCATAAGTTAATCTGTTTGTAGACTATGGCACTTGGCTACAGGTGGCGCTAGTTGACTCGACTTTCAGTGCGCACAAAGTCAATGCCACGCTTTAGTTGTGAGGCGACAACGTCGAAATCGGAGTAATAACATGCGGCGTGAATAATAACGAAGACTAGATCTGGATAAACTTTCTCGGTCTTGTGAACAGCATCGGCGTGGTGACGTATATTTGTTTGCCGTTTTCGCCTCGTACGTGAAAATATCACCAGGTAAACTCGAATTAGTTTTCAATAGTTTATCAGTCAAGAGCAATAAGAATAACGGACTGTGTTTAGGGCAACCTCACAAATGTAACAGATGAAATATTCACCGTTTATTTCCGGTAACGGCTCCTGAAAAGCAAGTCTACCACACATCTGTTCGACCAACGCCAGTTAATCTGGAACACCGTCACCAGTTAATCACGACACCAGTTAATCTGGTCATTATGGCCCGCCAACACAATTAAAACAAACAAACAAGCTGGTTTATACTTTGAAGCCCGCACCCTGCAAGGTGAAGGAGTGGGGATTTTTTTATGGTGTTTTTTTTTTTTTTGTGCGTCTGAGTCTTATGTCAGCTTCCTCTTTAGTGGTTTTAGATGCTGTGTATCAGCACTGCTGTAGGTAGAGCTCTTTTTCACTAGGCAGGTTTTCTTCCCTCTCTGGACAAATACATGTGAAAATTTAAAAAAATGTATAAAATGATCACAAATTGACTTTTGAGGATGAACACTTGCTTTACTTTGTATTACTTGCTCATTTGTTTTTCAGTAGACACACCTTTGATTGAAGGTAGCAGACCACTGTGTGTTAAAATCTGCTGTGGTTTGAAGTGTGATAGCTTGCTAGCATTTTTTTTCTTTCACTCAAGAAGTTCTCAAAGATGAGGGTGTAAAGTAATTCACTTAATCAAAACTAGAGACCTGTGTGTGTGTGTGTGTGTGTGTGTGTGTGTGTGTGTGTGTGTGTTCATGATTTCTTTTTGGTTTTGAAATGGGATTTATATTCAGCCTTGGGGCCTTTTGTTACTTGAGTTATTTTGTATTCCCTGTACTTATGAGTTTTTGTGTTTCTCGCTGCATGGTTTCCTTAGAGATTCCTGATGTCATGTGCCATTCTCTGCAAGTCTTTGGTACCTTCTGTTGCTTTTCCTATAAACTACCAGCATTAAAATGGATGTTTGTGCTTATCTCCTGTTTCTTGAGTTTATCTGGCTTCCACACATCAAAATGTGACATATGCAGGTTCTGTGGTTTTCCATGCTGTCCTTATATTTTGTAGATGGTATTAGTTCTTTACCTGGAAAATATTTGGAAAGTGCTTCCAAATTTGTCTGAAAGGCACTGGATGTCTAATGGAGCAGTTTGGTCTTGATACAATAAATCCGATAGCTGAGATTTTAAGAAAACCTAAATGTTCTGTCTTTTTTCTTGTCTTCCTCCCCTCACCTCCACCTGTGTGCAGCAGATGGCAGCCGCTTCCTAAGCCCAGTTGTGCCAGAAGCTTCATCTTGTTGGGTTGTCTGATTCTTGGGGGTTTCTTTATATTATTGTAGGGTCTTTACCTTACTACATAAAGTGCCTTAATGCCAACCCCTGTTGTAAATTTGGCACTATATAAATAAAATTGTAGTGAAGATTTAGTTGAATTGACTAAGCTAAATACAGAAAATTAGAACATTATTTTTTGCATTTGGTTTGTGTAACTGAAAAGAAACAAGCAAAAACACTGGTGTACATGCAGATGTATAGTGGATGGCACCACCATGTGGTTGAAAAACATTTGACACGTCAAATGATCAAACCAAATTAACGGCCTTTTCTCTGTCTGTCCACAGATGATGGAAAATGAAAAGATTACAGTGACAGGGGATGACTTGTTTGATTTATATGAAAACTATTCAGACTGGAACATCTCTTATGAAGGGGGTGATGTTTGCGACCTGACTGAGACTGTAAATTTTGAAGCCGTGTTCATACCAGTTCTGTACTCTGTGGTGTTTGTTGTCGGTCTACTTGGGAATGGATTACTGTTGAGAATACTGGCTCGGAGTAGGAAAACCTGGAGTGTAACAGATACCTTCATCCTCCACCTGGGAGTGGCAGATATCCTGATGCTGGTGACGCTGCCCATCTGGGCTGCACAGTATGCTCAAAGTGACGGATGGACATTTGGTACTCCCCTGTGCAATATCATTGGAAGTGTTTTTACAGTAAGTATTGTGCTGATGTAAAGATGCAGTGAAAATATCTGTGTTTTCAATTCATTTAGCAGAGGTTTGTTGTCTCTCATTGATTTCTTTAGATTAACTTCTACAGTGGGATCCTTCTCCTGGCCTGCATCAGTCTGGACCGCTACCTGTCCATCGTCCATGCTACTCAGATGTACTCAAGGAAGAAGCCTTGGGTTGTTCAGGCCAGCTGCCTGATGATGTGGTTCTTTTCCCTGCTTCTCTCTATCATTGACTGGATCTTTTTAGAAGAAATGTTTGATGATAGACGAGGCAGGAGAGAGTGTATTTACAAGTATAGCAAATTAGATGAGAATGCAGTATATTATTGGTGGTTGGCCTCACGCATGATTTATCTCATAGTGGGCTTTGCGCTCCCTTCAGCCGTCATGATGTTCTGCTACACCTGCATCCTGCATCAGCTGAGGTGTGGTGCCCACAGCCATCAAAAGCAGAGAGCTTTTAAATTTATTGTGGCTGTGGTGGTGGTTTTCTTTATTTGCTGGACACCGTACAACATCATGATTTTGGTGGAAACCTTTCATTTTGACAGCAACACAGAAACTTGTTCAGGCACAACATCTCTGGAGAAAGCAAAGACAGTGACCACCTGTGTGGGCTTCATTCACTGTTGCCTCAATCCCATCTTGTATGCTTTTGTGGGTGTGAAGTTTCGCTGTTAATTAATTAATTAATTAGCATCCTCAGGTCTCTGGCCTGCAAAGTGGCTAGTGCAAAAATCCAGTCTTTTGTCAGCAACGGAAGCACCATTTGATCTGAGTCTGCCGACACCTCCCACTCCCCTGCGAACTGAGAAAGACAAAACCAGGGAAATACATAAACATCAGAATGTACAGTGTGCTTTTGTATATTGTTGCATTAGATAACCTGAAATGGGCAGTGGTAATTTGTTATCTTCCGTAGTATTGAACATGACGGCTAATAATATTTCTTTTTTCTAATTGCCGGGCAGTATTGTAATAGAAATAAGTCATAACAACATGAGAATCATTAGTTTAAAGAGATTAATATGTTTTCAACAGCTTGTATTTCATACTATTTTTTTGTATCTTGATTTATATTTTGTAAAAAATGTTATAATGAAGACTATATAATTGTAAACCATAATAAAGTCTGTTTCCAATATGAGAATTCCCACAGGACCAACATGCCAATCAGTAGAACTTTGATGATTATTCACTAAAATCACTAAACTATGCGGGCAAATTTGGAAACGTGTCAAAACCACAAACAGTTCATCAAACAGTTGAGACCTTCCTTTGATGAGTTTGTCTCCAGGTTTCAGTTTCCATTTGAAGCCTGGTGACTAATTCATTTAATTTACTTTATTTTATATAGACATGGCATAAAATTAGTTTTAAATTTGACTTTGTGCTGGAAACTACAAAAACCTAAATATGAATACAAGTTACTACAAATATTACTGACATACACAAAACACGTATGGACTGAAATGGAAAACCTCTTTTAAAGTCAAATTTATTCATATAGAATCTTTCATACAAAAAGAATCCAACATGGTTTACAAGGACAAAAAAATGACATAAAAAGGCAAACATATAAAAAAATAGGAACACAATATTTACAATTAAATGAAAATGAAGTAAATATTCAATATAAAAGCTACAGAAAACAAAATGATGTTTAACCCCAATTTAAAAAAAGATTCTGCACACCACAGGACGTTTATTCCATAACTGAGAAACAAATACTATATGGTGCCTCAGCTGGTTAGGTTCTAGACCTTAGGATATTAAGTAAGCCTATTCCTGAAGACCTAAGAGACCTAGGAGCCTCACAGACTTCAAGTAGATCACCAGTATATTTAGGTCCATTGCCCTCAATACTTTATAACCCATTAACAGTATTTTACAATCAGTCCCTTTACAGACAGGAAGCCAGTACAATAATTACATTTATTTTAATATGATCAATTTTTCCTGGTGTTGGTCAGAAACCTAGCAACAGCATTTTGGGGTATACATTGAATTACAATAATTTAGCTTAGGAAAAATAAATGCATAAATAAGCATTTTAGTATCTCTTAAATCTAATTCTAATATCCTTAAGATGGAAACGGATTGCATAATGGTCTTTGTATAACTATTAAAATTCAAATCAGCATCCATAACTATGCTAAATGTTTAAAAATTTATCTGTAGTATTGAATTTCATGTACTTTAATTTTTGGGACCAAAAATAATTATTTCTGTTTTTCAGTATTAAGTTAAAAAATTTTGGGGGTCATCCATTCATTTATTTGTTTACTCAGTAACTGCAATTGACTAAAATAATAAGGTGACACTGACATATACTAAAAATGCTATATATTTTTTTTTAAATTTTTTTTTTTTTTTAAATTCTGAAGCACAAATTACAACTATTAAACTGATGATTGTTTTCAGGTTTAGTCTTTGATTTCACAGGAATATTTACAGAAAGTGTGACAACCTTACTTAGATGCTTATTCACTAAAGTTTTTCATCATATACATATTTTCACACTAGTGTAAATGCATTCCATTAAGCTTTCTACGCAGCGTTCTTGAGCTAATCTGAAGGCCACATGAAGTTTGGAGGTCTATACTGACTGACTCTGCAGAAGGTTCACAACCCCATACCCAACCACTGAGCCCACTTTGTGATTTTAGGTGGGCTACTTATTTGTGGCTGTTGTTCCCAATCACTTCCACTTTGTTATAATACCACTAACAACTGACTGTGGAATATTTAGTAGTGAGGAAATTTCACAAATGTACAAGTTGCACAGGTGGCATCCTAGCACAATACCACACTGGTATTCACTGAGCTCCTGAGAGCGAGCCATTCTCTCACAAATATTTGTAGAAGCAGTCTGCCCGCCTGTTTTCATACACCTGTGGCCGTGGAAGCAACCAGAACAGCTGAATTCAAGAAATTAGATGGGTGAGGGAATACTTTTGGCAATATGTCTCTAAAAAAGACAAAAATAACAAATCTTGACTGAGCTTACAAATGAACATAGATGAACACGAAGTCAAAAACATCAGAACATACAACATGCATTATTAAAAATAATATAAACAAGTCAGTTTTTAATACAATACACTCACAGGACCAAAAGGCCAGGTAAAGAAATCTTACTGACATTGACTTAATGATTGTTAAAGTTATACAAGGGCAGCTATCAAAACCGAAAGATAGATTAGGAAACCCCCCCCCCATCAAACAGTTGATACATTTCTTTGATTAGCACTACTGGTTTCTAGGTTTCAGTTTCCATTTGACACCAGTTGAGTAATTTGTTAAATTTTCTTTATTTGACAGGGTTATGAAATGTGTAAATCTAAAGTGGAACCACGACCTGCACACAGATTCCATAAAAGTTTATATCATATATGTATCTTCATTTTATTAACAAAAAAAGAAGGGTAACAAGGAGAAAGAAAATTGTAGTTTTACAGCAAATTTATAAATGGGTTCAGTTATCTCTGCTGTAGTTAGTTCCAGACATCTTAAACACACAATTTAAATATATGAAGTGCAGTTACATTTCATATATTTAGACAGATCAGGATTATTTTATAGCTCTGTAAAAATGTAAGCTACATTTTTAAATGAGGCCTGAAACCTAATTCTCAGCGTCTTGGAAAAAAGAGTAAATTAAAAAGTAAAGCTGAAATTTTAAAGTTATTGTTATATTTTTTCACAAAAATACTGTTTCAAAACAACATTAACGATTTTCTATAATAAAAACCCCATCAAACTTCTTACACAGCACAAGGTAGAGGAGGTAATTTTTTGGTTTTATTTTTAGGGTTTGTGCGAGCTTCCTCTTTAGCTGATTTAGATGCTTTTATCGGCACTGCTGGAGGTAGAGCTCTTTTACTGGTCAGATTCTTATGATCTACGATATCAGAGACTTCTAGTTTGGTATGTTTTTATGTTGTTCCTATATTATTTTATTATATATATATATATATCATCCTATGCTGGCTATTTCTCATTTTTCTCGAGTATGTCATTATTGTAAAATTTGGGTCAACATCATATCATGAATTTTAACTACACTGATCACTCTCTTTATACATTAATTAATTATGAGTTTAAGAATTTACTAAATAATCACAAATTGAATTTTGACACAAAAAGGTTGTTTTGTGTTGTTTTCTTTACTGTTTGTTTTTCTGTTTGTATACACACCTTTAGTCCTCAGTGACAAACTACAGCGTATTAAACTGTGATGTTGTGAAGGGTGATATTTTCCTATAACATATATATTTTTTTTAACATTCAGTATGTTTATGACATTATGTTTATGACATTATGTTTATGACACACTAATGTCTAGAGCCTCCTGACTCTTAATTTGTTGCAAAATGTGAATTTACATGCTTCCTCTTGGTTGATGTATTTCAGTTTCTCTTCCCTAAATTGTACCAACATAAATAAAAGAAGAAGAAGATTGAATACAAAACAGTTAAAATAAATTAATAAATTAATAAATTAAAAAATAAACCAATAGTATGACTGAAATGGTTGACACTGCCTTATGTTGATTGGCACAAGTAATTCAGTTAATAAAAAAAATTAAATAATAAACCGTACAAAGCAAAGTATTATGTATCCAGTTTCTGTGGTATTTCACCCTATCCTCACAGTAAAAATATTATCTATTAAAAAACACACTGTGTTCTTTACCTGGAAAATAATAGTAGTGTTTCCAAATACTTGGAAGGCACTGAATATCTAATGCAGCAGCTTTAAAAAACCCCCCGCATGCATTAAACAAACAAACAAACAAACAAAAGACTAAATACAGAACACAAAAAACATTATTTTTGCATTTCAACAAGAACAATCCAACCATCCATCCAATACTTTACAGACCGGCTGACTGAGCGACCATGTGGTTGAAAGCCACTTCACAAGTCAGAGTCTAAGTGAAAATAAAATTAATGGCCATTCCTCTTTCTGTCCACAGATGATGGAATATGAAAAGTTTACAGGGGAGGACCTTGACAGGTCTGATTTCTACGAGAACTATAACTATTCAGACTGGAACATCTCTTATGAGGGGAATGATATTTGCAGCCTGACTGAGACTGTCGATTTTGAAGCCGTGTTCATACCAGTTCTGTACTCTGTGGTGTTTGCTGTTGGTCTAATTGGGAATGGATTGCTGTTGAGGATACTGGCTCGGAGTAGGAAAACCTGGAGTG
Source organism: Oreochromis niloticus (assembly GCF_001858045.2). Classification (NCBI taxonomy): domain Eukaryota; kingdom Metazoa; phylum Chordata; class Actinopteri; order Cichliformes; family Cichlidae; genus Oreochromis; species Oreochromis niloticus. Next base: position 25,053,690 of record NC_031976.2, on the reverse strand, counting down.
TAACAGATACCTTCATCCTCCACCTGGGAGTGGCAGATATCCTGATGCTGGTGACGCTGCCCATCTGGGCTGCACAGTATGCTCAAAGTGGTGGATGGACATTTGGTACTCCCCTGTGCAAGATCAGTGGAAGTGTTTTTACAGTAAGTATTGTCCTGAAGTAAAGATGCAGTGAAAATATCTGTATTTTCAATTCATTTAGCAGAGGTTTGTTGTCTCTCATTGATTTCTTTAGATTAACTTCTACTGTGGGATCCTTCTCCTGGCCTGCATCAGTCTGGACCGCTACCTGTCCATCGTCCATGCTACACAGATGTACTCAAGGAAGAAGCCTTGGGTTGTTCAGGCCAGCTGCCTGATGGTGTGGTTCTTTTCCCTGCTTCTCTCCATCACTGACTGGATCTTTTTAGAAGAAATGTTTGATGATAGACGAGGCAGGAGAGAGTGTATTCACAACTATAGCAAATTTGATGAGAATGCAGTATATTATTGGAGGTTGGCATCACGCATGATTTATCTCATAGTGGGTTTTGTGCTTCCTTTCGCCATCATGATGTTCTGCTACACCTGCATCCTGCATCAGCTGAGGTGTGGTGCCCACAGCCATCAAAAGCAGAGAGCTTTCAAAGTTATTGTGGCTGTGGTGGTGGTTTTCTTTATCTGCTGGACCCCGTACAACATCACACTCTTAGTGGAAACGTTTAATTTTGATATCAGTAATGAAACTTGTTCAGACACAACATCTCTGGAGAAAGCAAAGACAGTGACCACCTGTGTGGGTTTCATTCACTGCTGCCTCAATCCCATCCTGTATGCTTTTGTGAGTGAGAAGTTCCGGCGTCAGCTCCTGAGCAGGGAAACAGTGTTCATGTCACACTTAAATGTTTCAAATCATCAAACAAATCATAGGTGAATTGTTCCCCCGGCCCCTGACCGTGATTCCTCTAAAGAAGAAATTCAGTCAGATTAAGGAGCTCCTCTAAATATTTCTTCCACAGTCTGGCTATGTCCTCAGTTGAAGGCAGCAGCACCCCACCTTCATTAAATACAGTGTAAGTAGAGCACCGCTTTCCCCTCCACCTTTTCTCATGGTCATGCTCACCCCATGATAATACATGGAGCTCCAAAATGAGGACCATTGATTGATTGATTTCTTGATTGACTCTTTCTTTCTTTCTTTAGGAGCCAGAATTCTCCCCTTCCAAAATTACTGTGAAGTTCATCCTCATGATGAATTTATATAAACTTCTGATCACAACTGTAGTCTCTGGTACAAGGTGTAAAGTTTTAGTTGATGTTACAGAGAATTCTGACTGACTGAAATCAGTTCTTTAAATGTGAAGGACCCACTGGTGTTATGTGGGGACCCAGTCGTTTTAAGTTGGGTTTGTTCCTGTTTATATAGGCTGCTTTTGAAAACATCAGGATTTACACCCAGGGATATACTTTCGATCTTGGAATTCTTCTGGGAAGCACCATTAAATGAGGATTTTACTCTCAGGATTAAAGGCTAAATTCACCTTTACAGACATATATTTATTTTATTTGCACAAAATTTTTTTTCAAGTAATGAAGTTTTGTTTCAAAAACTTCACATAGTCAACATAGCAAAAGTCAACCCAATGAACATTCAGGCACCACATCTTACAAAATTCAAATTTACTAGGCACGTTATTTACATTACTTCAAAATGGCATTTTAAAACAAACCAACAAAATTACTGTAAACAATATGAATATTTACTACATTATGAAATATATGGAATTAATTAACAAGAAATCAAATCTGTAGTGGATTTAAAGAGATATATTAGACATGCAGAGAGATTGTTTCCAGTCCACACTGCAAGAAAGATGAGGTGTGAGGCTTAAATTACAGGCATTGGCACTGCTACTTTTTCTGACTTGACTCTCTGTGGCTCTCCTATACAAGTATAATTAATGCATGCATAGGTCTATAATTACTTCCCAGAATTACTTCAGCTGTTTTTGTGTGTGGGATTGCATAATTTCTGTGGCCTATAATGCAGTTGGAAATGTTGTCTATTGCTGTTGATTTTAAGACCATAATGAAAGCCACCATTACTCTTACTGTTGAACAACGTTCTACTATTTTAATGTTTTTATGTTAAACAAACTGTTTTTCTGAGCTTTATATAAAAAAAACTTAACAGTTTGGAAAATTCAAAATCTGAGGTGTTAGAACATGTTTCTAAAAGGCAATTTTAGACATAAAACACACATTTTGAACAAAACTTCAAAGCAAAAGTAAAATAAAAATGTAAAATGAACACTTAAATGAGTGAACATGTTTGTTGGTGAGTTTATAGGTAGTTAAATCAAAACTGCTACTCCTCAGTAAAACCTTTTGGCTCTTTTTTGAGGAATTTTATTTCCCAGAGTTTATATTTGTGGTAATAACAATTTTCTTGCTAAATAAATAAAAAGTAAAATCAGAGAAATACCTGTTACAATTGCTAACAAAATAAACATGTAAAAAACATTTTTGTAAAAGAACAAAAAATGAGTAAATTATTGTTTTGGTTAGTTTATTGGTTGCCAGTATATATGCTGCTCTACAATCTTATTCAGCTGAAGTGAACTTTCCTGTTTACACATACCATTACTCTTCTTATTAAAACAACTCCCAATATTTAATGTTTACAGTACAGAGTTCAGTGCAGGACAAGAGCCTGCAAAGACTTAAAAGCTGCGTTATTGCATGCATTATTTGCTTATTTATTTTAAGCATTATCTAAACATAAAGCAGCATTGAAATCACACTATGAAACCACTGTGTGACTTGTTTGTCTTCTGCTCATGAAGTCTTTGCTCAGTACATGTCAACTGATGTGACAGAAGACTGCGCAACATTTTGGTCTATTTCTTCCTTCTTTTTTTCTGTATATATTAAATTTTTATAATGGCCTGTGTAAACCGAGGAGAAGCTTTTAAGTTAAGTTCATGACCTATTTTGGCAAACAGATGAAGAATGCATGTAAGAATGATACAGAAAAATTTTAACTCACATGCAATAGTTTCTGTAAAAACAGCTTACATGTCTTTAACGGGAAACTGAAACCATAAAAATGAACGGTAGACACACTGGCTCGGTGACAGGGATCTTACGTAATAGATGGAAACAATGAGATATAATGTGACATGCACTGTAAAATGTAATATTGTGTTTAATTAAAAATATTAAATAGGCTGAACTCAATTTTTATCAATTTGTTATTAGAACTCAATTTAAATAAGTTACCAGTACTTTTTATGCAAAAACGCTGATAAACTCCATTTATTTGAGTTGTCTTAACTTAGAAAAACTAAGTAAGCTGGAAGTTTTGCTTCTCAGTGCGGAAGGATGAAAGATGTGTTTTGAAAATGCCACGTGACTACCGTCCTCCTCCCTCTCGGATCAGTCCGCATGTTCACGGTGCATTTTTTATGGAATATGTTGAGCAAACCTGGAGAAGCGTCAGCTCAAGATATTATTGTTGTCATTGCTGTGGATCTTTACCTGATACACTGACTTGGTGAGTAAATGTTTACTCTTATTCAAACTGATTTTGTGGCTTCTCTTAGTTTAGCACCAGGTTTAAAATCTTGCTAGCTAGTTAGTGTTAGCCTAGCGTTGCTGCTGCCGCTGGGCTCGTCTTACTTAAAAATTAACACCACAGCCTTAAAAACCTTACATAAAACTATGTGGTGAAATTTTCTGTTGATTGTTTGAAATAAATGAGATAAGAGCCCAGACAAAATTCTTCGGGAGGTGCAGCCGTTAGGGGTGGGGGTGGGGGTGGATAACAGAGCTCTCCGAAAACGTGGAAGCACTTTTGCAAATATGTGATATTTTGATAAATTAAGTAGATATTTGAGCATTACATAGCTACATTGTCGCCTGAAAATATCTTAAAAGGTTATTTTGTGACCCAGAAAGGGTAGTCTGGGGAAAAGGAGGATCGCATTTGTCGGCCACGGTTGTCGGAGCCTGTGCGTACTTGTAAGCGCGGCAATGGCGGAGGAGCGCCGCTGAAAAACTTATTACTTTTTCTGGGTCACAAAATAAACTTTTAAGATATTTTCAGGCGAGAATGTAGCTGTGTAAATTTAAAATATTTGCTCGATTTATCAAGACATCACATATTTGCAAAAATGCTCCGACGTTTTCGGAGACGTCTTTTTTTTTTCATGCTTTGTGGCAGCTTTAGAACATCTGTGGCATCTATTAATGTCAAATCTAGCCTTTATTTAACAACATAAGCAAACTCTATGTTACAATGATTGCACAGCCATTAAGGATCAAATCAGTTTCTGAAAAATGTTCTGTTTTTTCTCCCTCTGGTTGCTTCTTACTGTCTTTGAGGCTCGGGACCAGCACTCCTGTTGTTGGACAGAAAGACATCAACTCAGTGGTAAGTATTTTGGTTTTCCAATATATTAGCAACTGTCAGTGACATTTATATTAATCAGGCTGAACTTTAATCATACTTTAGATCAGCCTGTTTTACTTGTTGTTTTATTTGTGCTTTGGTTTGGGGAAGTTGTTTCTTTACTGATCTTTTCCTGTCTTCTGTTGTTAGACTTGAGATATGACTGCACTATGCTGTTGCTGGTGACCACAGTTAATTCTACAAGACATGCTGTGTAAGTAAACAAACAACAACAGTTTGGGCTGCATTTCTTGGAAGATCACATCCCCCAAACTTAGTTTAGAGGGTCTACACTGTATATAGTGAAGTCTGCAAGTTTTCTAACAGCAAAATTTGTTTTGTGCCCAAAATCATTTTGCACATCATTAGAATGAAAGTTATTGGTAAATGGCCTGTATTTATATAGCGCTTTTCTGGTCCCTAAGGACCCCAAAGCGCTTTACATATCCAGTCATTCACCCATTCATACACACATTCACACACTGGTGATGGCAAGCTACGTTGTAGCCACAGCCACCCTGGGGCGCACTGACAGAGGGGAGGCCATGTTTGCATAGCCATTTTTTAAAATGATGCTTTCATGACATTATTGTGTGTTGGGTGGTGGTCAGGGTTATCCAGACTGACAATTTGGGACATTGAATGTCACCTCTCCGGTGGGGAGGGAGCCTGAGATTGTCTAAATTGGAGTCTGTTCTATACCAAATGCAGAAAAAAATGTTTTAAGAAAGCAATTAAGTTCATGTTCCAAAAAATATGATTGTTTGCTTGCAGGACAACAGGAGAGATGAGTCCTCCGTCACAGATGGTGTGGTCAGTGAAGATGGTCGCCTGCAGGTTCAAGCTCATTGCATCTCCAACCCACATCCACTGCCACTGTACTTAAGGGAAGTTAAAGACTTTCTTCTGCACTTACATTTGGATCACCTCGATCCATGACAGTCATTCAGGCAGTAATGCCTGGACTGGAAACAAGCATCCTTAAAATAATACAACATTCCAGCTCATGTGTTGGAATGGAAAACAAATGTGTTGTTTAAATTAGAGACTGCACTTGTGACAGAACAACAAATATTTTATTTTGATTATATAAGTAATGTAAGTACAAAACAAACTTGTGGTAGGCCTAAACTTATTTTCAGAATAATTAAATCTGAGACTTTGTTTCATTGTAAGATTATAACAGTGATGGCAATATAATTGTTTGTTGTTCAGCAGAACAGTGTCCAGTATGTTGGCTGTTATACTTTGTTGTGTTTGAAAATAAAAGTTGGGCTGATTTTAACATCATTACAAAAATTGTTGTTAATTATTTTTAAAAATATTCATGGTACCACAAATTGTTTTTTCATTTAGTTGAACTTAACATGTTTGTCAGTAGGTAAACAATTAGTATTGTACAGTCAGAAATATCAAGTTATTGTTAATACTGCAAGTCTGCAGTATTATGTCTGTTAGGACAACTAATGCATAAGTTGTCCTAACAGTCATCTTAAGTAAGCTTTACTTAGTTTTTTTGAGGCAACGAGTTTCCATAATTTTTTTGAGTTCTGGGAACTAACAAGGCTGTACAGTGTACTCAAAATGAGTAAGTTGCCCTAACTTGGTCATCTTACGTAAACTTGATCCAATTTTTTTGAGTTCTGGGAACAAATGAGCTTGTACAGAGTACTCAAAGTAAATAAGTTGTCCTAACTTAGTCATTTTTAGCTAAGCTTTACTCAATTTTTTTGAGGCAACGAGTTTCCATAATTTTTTTGAGTTCTGGGAACTAATTAGATTTTACAGTGTGTGACTCACTTCTCCAAATCAACTGACATGCACATGACCGACATTCAGACAAACATGTGGACAATGACATGACTGCTTTTGTTTTCATAATTTACGTGAAAGGCAAATATGTGACAACAGCAGTCTGATGGCAGCAGTGCAAAGATCATCCCAACCACAGTCATTATGTCTACACTATAAACATTTCAGTCTTAAAGCAACAGAGTATGGTGGATTAAACACATTTAAAGACACTGTCTGCAAACACAGCCAAACAGGGTCAACTAGCCCTGGATATGTGTTAATCATTTAGTATTTTTGCTAAGTGCGCTTACATTTTATCAAGTTGTATACAAAGAGTTTCTCTTTCTCTTTTGGACTCTATTCCCAAAGATTATGTTGATGCTGATACCAAATTTGTTACTCATTAAAGAAAAGACCTGATTAGATGGTTTTCTCTATCTTAGTTGCCAGATAAGCTGAAGCAGGAAATAATGCTTGAGGTGCAGCTCAAAACTGTAAACCACATCTTAAACATGAAGAATGTTTCTCCTGCTTTCGACAACCACCATTTCTTTTATTGCATCATGCACTCTTACAGACTCTCTAGAGTCACAAAACACTAAACAGAGGAAGGAGTGCATTGAAACAAGGAAACTGAATATTTCCGAGTGTGAAATTACTGTACAGCGAGTTTTCAGAAGAACACTCAGTACTGAAAGTACATTTATTTCTGGAAATAGTTACATTTCTCAAGATTGTTAGGATTTGAAACCAGGCAAGCATGGCAGGTCACGATGTGCTGAACAGTGTGAAAGCATAAAACCACAGGCTTGTGTGTGTGTGTGCAGCACAACACAGACTACTATCATCACAATAAGTTTTTATCTTCTCTAACTTCTGTTCTTCTCCCACATACTGGTCTGCTGGTTTTCTGTCAGCCGGCTCTATTCACAAAGCCTCACACAGTTCTTGCTACCAAACACAGACACGTCTTCAGATGACTGTAAATAGAAAGCTATGAAAAGGGTGCAGCACCCCTCCTCCACCGTTGTGCTCTGCCACCTGACTGATGACATCACCACTTTTTTTCTTTTCTTCCTGTGTCACATTTGTACATTCCCAGAAACAATGATTTTGTAAATTAAGTAAAACTGGCCTGAGGGGAAATTCCTTAACTGCAAAGCAATCACACACTGACATGTCATTACGCAATCTTGGGATTTACTGCTTCAAGACAAGTCAAAGAGAGCAGATAGAGAAAGCTTAAACAGTGAATGGTTTTAATGGTGGTAAAGTTATAAACTGTTTGGGACTGCTTAACATATGATGTCAATAACACTGCCAAAGATAACAACTTGCATGAATGACACTGAATTTCAACGATTATGATACAGAGTTTTTACTATTTATAAAAAACGAAATACTTTTATTTTAAATAATTCAAAAAATAAAATATAGGTATCTACTTTAACCCTTTTGGGTGAGCATATGTCATCATGATGCATGTCCGGAATGTGAGAGTCATTTTTTATATATAAACATCTGCTTGGTAGTTATGCAGAATCAAGTCCTCCACCCCTCATGACATGAAACTGAATTTACTTCCTCTCAGGAGTGTAAAGTTGCTCTGCTCACATTTGAGTCACAAGAAAGCATGTTTCTCTGTTCATCTTCACTGAGCTAACTGACTCTCTACATCCGTCATCTGTTTCAGCTCTTCCTGCTGAACCTGACCGTGATCAGGCTGCTGTCTCTGGTCTACACCAAGATCCCAAAGTGAGGCTTCTGGTTTAGTTTTATTACATCTCAGCATGGCCAGTAAGTGTTGCCTGAAGTTTCCACACAGGCCGAGATACAGCAGAGGCCTCAGGCTGGCGTGAAGGCAGCCTAGAGCAGAGGTGACCATGAGAAGTGTTTTTAGTGAACCTTTGGAACTTTCATGTGAATCATTAGGATGTTTCTGAAGTCTGTTCCTGACAGTGTCCAAAAAAAAAATGAAGTTGTACGGCATCCAACACAGACAGAATATGCCCACCAGAGACAGGATGACGGTGATATTTCTCTGCATTCGGGCCCCATTAGAGCTGCACCGCTGCCATAGCATATATGACAAGATTATCAGCATGAACGCAGGTAGCACGAAGCCAAATATGTGGTGGAGCAGGCGTGACCACAACTGCCAGTCAGTTCCAGACTGAGGGTAGATGTGAACACATGTTTTCTCTTCTGTGGAGTCCTTTTTAGCCCCTGGGAAAATCCAGTCAGGTACGGTGAGGACGACAGAGACAAACCAGACTGACAGACAGCTGATGTGAACAAAGAAGGGCTTCTCGTGGGAATACAACTGGATGCCATGGATGACAGAGAGGTAGTTTTGAAGACTGATGCAAAACAGCAGAAAGATCCCACAGTAGTAGTTGAGCTAGAATAAGATAGAGAAAACTTAGTGTAAGACACAAACCTCTAACATCTATAAAAATTACACTTCATTTCTTCCCTTTCACTTCTGTCCTACTCTGATCCGCTGTTCTAAACTTGTTCTCTTCCTTAAAATTTTTAAATACTCTGAGGATGTCACTGTCATCCTGTTGAGTACAATAACTCTGATCTGCATGTTCTGCCAAGAAACTAAATTCAGCAGAAAAATGATGGAGTACAGTAAAACAAAACCAACTTTCTCACAGCTTCACTGAAAATGTCTTGCTTTTATTTTCAGTCTCTATCTGATCCATACAACATCTAGTCCTTACCTTGAAAATGACTCCAAAGATCTGGCTGAAAATCCCGAAGGACCAGTCACAAGGCTGACTTGTCTGTGCAGCCCAGAAGGGCAGCATCAACAGGAGGAGGATGTCCGCGATACTCAGGTGGAGAATAAACGTGTCCGATATGCTCCACAGTCTCCTCTTTTGAGCCAGAACTGTCAGGAGAATAATATTTCCCAAGATTCCAACAAAAAACACTATGGAGTACAGAGCAGGGACCCACACTGCCTCACTGCCTCTTTTCACAAAAGACTCATCCCCTGGATATTGATAGTCATAGTCCTCAGGAAATGTGACATTCTCTTCAAATATTCCATGTAGATCCACATCTAGATCACCCATATTCGTGAACTGTGAAGACAAAAATGTTGAAACACTGAGACCAGACAAAAATGCTGCAGTGCCTCAGAAGCTCTGTGTCAGAATAGATTCCTCTCTTTATTTCTCTCTGGCTAAAAGTCAAGTTAGTTCCCTGAAATTTCCCTTTGGTAAGCCCATCTTATAGTAAATGCACAAACATACAACAACTCACATGTTGTGATGTAGCAATTGTGCAGCTGACATAAACGGAAAGTACAGTTCTCTTTAGTCACTCACACACACACACACACACACACACACACACACACTTTTAATCTGTAAAACTGCCTCCCAGCTTTGCTTTTTTACCGTTGTTAAAATAAAGCTTCTACAAAACCAGAAGAGTCAGGAGTTAAAGATAAGGAACGCTAAGCTTGCGCACACAGTTATTGCAAACAGACAGTAGACAGTAACTTATCAGTAACTTCCATGGCTGCCAGTAAAATATTCATAATGTTAAAAGATATATTGTAGGAGGGCTGATATATGCAAATAAATGTACGTACTTCACATAAAGAGCTTCGACTGTAGAGTTTGAGAAGCTTTCTGCGCGCTGTAGGTCGATGATACTAAAAACAGGACCCGCGCATAGCCTACCGCTTTAACCTCGGGTCACTCAGTTTTAAAGGGTGACTACCGGTCGGGTGTTTTTGGAGGGAGCACAGACGAACTCCCGCAGCTGTCCGACGCCTGTCAAGTACAACTGAAAAACGCGCGATAGCGTTCTTTATAGCTACCAAACACAGTTAAATTATAGAACCATAAAACTGTAATTACAGAATAATACGCTGAGAGTTGATCCAGAAACACAAGCGTTCCGGCGAGCAACTTAGAAGGAGACGGTGAAAAACAAAGCTAAGCTCACCACAGTAGTTTGCTTATCAGAGACACGCCCCGCACACAAACTGCTACCTTTAAACCTCTCACGCACATAAAGGAATTATAAACATTTTAACTTCTACTCCACTGACTTGTTTTGGTTCATCACACGTCACCTCGCTCGCAAATTGCCACTTCAGTCAAATACTCTGGCGAAATACAATATTATATTTTTCAAAATAAAATACTGCATAATAATTATACTACAGCGGATGCAACTGAAAATCCAAAAGAAAGAGAATTTGAGAAAAAGACTCGGCTCTGTGGTTTTGTGGCGCTCATACAGACACGTTACAGTGGCTACAGTGGCTCAGTCTCTGTGACCTCCGTGTTTAATGTGAAAAACAGGTGGTTTGTTTTGAAGGTCGCCCCCCAACTCACTTCCGTGTCTCGCCTTTAGAGGCCTGGCTTGATTCAGGCTTCTGAAAAGAAGGAAACAAAACAGACAAAGCATCGCATAAATAGCTGCTAAACTAGAGGGAGCTGTTGAGATTGTGAGATGGGTTGGCCGGCTGGAGTCACCAAAGTCAACTCATTCATTTTTAAAGTGAGAATTATGCTATTTAAACAAAACTAAGAGTGTAGCAGATAATTAGAATGAAGTAGAGAGCTAAATGATGCTATCTAACTTTAATTGTGAAAGAGAGACTAATGTAAGTTTCATATTAGCTATTTTAATTAAACTGATTTATAACATGACCATCTCAAAAGTCATTTTCCGCAGTCCCTGGCCAAGACGAATGCAGCTGTTGTTTGTTGGTGCAGGTGTCAGAATATTTATAACATTCAATACTTTGAAAAATTCTCAAGACTTTCTTCGTTTTTAATTTTTTTTTCTGGAAAAATGGGAAATAAGTCAATGAGTAAACATGCTAATACAACGTGTAAGGTTAAAAACAAGAAATTTAGATATCTGCCGTTTAACCCAAATCCAGCAGAGGGCGCTCCACTGCAATCAAACTATGTGTGATGATGCGCATGTAAGTACGTATGTAGTAATATGGTCTTTACAGGAGTATTTTATCTTTTTTTTTAGCCTGGTGATGTTCATGAATGACCATATCTTTGTTCATTCATTTAGTTGGACTATTTTACATCTGACTTTGCTATTTTGACACAAAGGTCTGTTTTTTTTCTAAACAGGAATCCCAGCTTTACTGTAAATATTAAGTTTAACTCAATGCAGCACTCAGTGTGTTCCATTTCATTTGTTCAATGTGTGGTCCTCTGTCTTCTTAACTTTATCTAGTTATAGTGGCTTCTGAGAATAAATTATGCTCACATTTATTATCCTCCAAAACCCAGAATTTAATTTTTGTCCTCTGTTGGGGACATTTATATGATCTATGAATCCTACTGTAGTTTCAATGTGATATCCAGGGCTTTCAATTAACAACACATTTGTGGGGGTTGAGCTAACAGACTACATAGACTTTCTTTTCAAAATGATGGGAATTGCAGCATGCACATTTTATCTCCAGAAGGGAAGCAGATACATTGTTTTGCCGATATTATGATTCTATTGTCAAAACTCAAATTGTTTCTTCAATTTGAAACTCTTAGTAGCTATGTATAGGATTTCAGAAATGTACCATCGTTTCCAACCTATAAGTCCTCACTTCAGAAAGCAGAGGGCAGGGTGAAGCAGATTTTACTTGAAACTTTGGAAGGGGAGTCAGACTTACTGCTGTCATGAGGTAGAGGAAGGCGAGGCATTAGAGCAGGAAGGTGAAAGCTCAGAGGAAAAGGTGCCTTAGCAGGAACAATGTGCTGGCGCTCATACCATCCATAATAACAAGTATTGATTGTAGGGCTCACATGTGCGCGCGCGCGCACACACACACACACACACACACACACACACACACACACACACCAGCTAAGAGTTTGATTGCTTCCTTTATCCTCTTTGATTAACAGGATATATGGTAAAAGTGCTTTGAACTGTGAGCCTCCTGTCTTTGTCAGTTAACTTTCAACTTTACTGAAACTGGGTTGATTCCCTGCACAGGTCATTGCCTATATGCCAGTTGAGAAACCAAACGTCACAATTTCAGAGCCCTAGCTTGTACACTGCTTCTTAGCCACAATGGACTTTGGAGGCCATCATGTTCCCTTTTTTCAGGCTCAAAAGCTGGTACGTCCTCTTCTGAGCCTTTATTTTCTTACTCTAATGTTTGACCGTCCTCCACCTCATTTGCTGACAACACTAAGTATGACTACACTTTCACCATTCTAAGTAAACGAGTAAAGAAATCCCCTCAAAAATAATTTGAGGTGTAATTAAATGACATAATTCGGTAATAAAGCCAGACCTGATGTCAGCTACAAGGTACAGAAGATTCAAAAAATAACAATTTGGAAAAAGAAAAAGATGCAACATGTTTCTTTGAACCACAAAATACAAATTATCTAAAAAAAAAAAAAAAAAAAAAGTCTAAATATCAATGTGCTTTTCTTACGGGTTTTAGGAGGCTATTGAAATAAAGTCTCACCTGTGAGCCATCATCATATTTGGATATTAGCGATAAACACAGCATGCTAAAGACCTCTTCAAAAGTCTGGAGACTTTGCCCATTGATTTCAACTCAGGATTTACTGAGTGTTCATCATAATGTCTTTATCACTCTCTAATTTTGATGTACTTCAAAGTCTTTAATCTAATTTAAGACACCTTAAAATCAGATAAATATTTTCACATTAAGACTTGACAGCAACATACAACATACTTTTGAAATAAATATTTAACAAAAAATAATGACATTATTAAACAAAATATTAAACCTGGTGTTTCCAAACCTTTCTGGATCGTTGCAATGATATCGTTCATGAAATATCTGAACTGATGTCTAAGTTACAGTTTCAATTTTTGTATGGTTACCTCTAAGTGTGTATTTTGACATTTAATCTTCTGTTAGATGTGACGGGCGCTGCAAGTAAATGTTGCGAGTTCACCTGTGTTTCAGTGGCTTAGAGCTGAATCACTCTTCTGAGGTTTCTCTTTCCATCATCACACCCAGAACATCTCAGCTCCAAACTTTGTGTCAGGGAGTTTTCTATAATATAGATAATATTTTCCCACACAACTATTTCCTAAAGGGCCATAACAGCAAGTGGATCTGCGTATTTGATATGGCAGTTTTTTTTTTTTTTTTTTTTAAAACGTGTTTGTTTTGTTTAAATGCCAAATACCCTGATGCACTTGTCCCATCGTGTCTAGGCATGGGACAGTACCAACCTGGGGCTCTTTTGCACGTCAGGTAAACATGAAGCCACATGCAATTTTCTATAATAAAGAATTCACTAACAAAAACAAAGAGCTTTATCAGGTCGGTTGTGGACCCTGAAAAGAAAAAAACCAACCCCCCCCCAGAATCAAAACATGTATTGTCGAATACACATCAACCATTGAACATTATGTATCTTTTTCCTTTTATTTCACAATTATGCACTAAATTCACATTTAAATTTACATTTAGTATGCACAATTCATTTAGCATGTTTGCACACTGTTTCAAAAATATGTATAAGACTGACAATAACAGAATAACTGTCAAGTATTTGGTACATTTTGGTATATAGGAAATAATTAACATCAAAGCATATCTGCAGAAGACATAAGAGATATATTAGAGACACAGAAAGAATCTTTCTGAACAGTGCATTCTGGGAGAAACGGTGTCAGGTGTGATGCTAAAAGTAGCCACTTGCACAGCTACCTTTCCTGACTTTTCTGTGGAAAAGTCAGGAAAACAAACAAAAAACTTAACACTGTAAAAAATGTTAAATCTTAGAAATGTGTACTGTAACATGTGCAAAACTACAAAAAATGTTTTAGACATAAACACACATTTTGAGCAAAAATCTGCTACGTAAATTAAAAAAAAGTAAACATTTTAAATGAAGACTTATTTTATTGCTAGTCCTCAGTTTTAAGCATAAGACACATTTAGAGCAGGATTAAAATCTGCCAACAAAAACAAACAACACTACATGCTGTTGTCATCCGGTGTCCTGTCTGCACATTCCCAGTATCCATGCTGCAACAGTGAAATCAAGAACTAAAAATACTGGCGACTACCAGTGCTGCCCTTCAGCCTCCATGACAGGAGGACCAACATAAAGACTGACAACAAACAGAAACAATCTGAGGACTTAAATACAAGGAGACGATGGACAACAGGTGGAAAGACATCAGGAACAAATCTGACTAACAAAACAAGGGAAGCCAAACTGAACATAACACACATGAGATAAGGTACTGTCAAAATAAAACAGGAAGTTACACTCACGCAGAGAACAAGACAAGGACATGTAAGCAAAGGGAGACGAAACTCAGAGACACGACTAGGGAGACACAGAACGAGGGTGAGAGAGTGACGGTCAGAGAGGGTGAGGGAAACCAGACACACGCACAGATGCCCACATGCCTGGGGAAACATGACACGGTTTTGTAAACGGACTCAGTCGCAGACCAGGAGACCTTTGCAGAAACTGTGGTGTCACCGGGTGAATATATATACAAGGTGCTTGGGAAAGGGGTCCGGGGCTCCAGGGGGGAAGGGGAAGGGTCCAAAACCACACTCTGCTCTTTCACCCAACAATCCCACTCCTTTTCCACCAGTCGCTTCTCTCGCTCACTCGGGGGTACAGGGACGGGTCCGGGGGGAATCTATGCACACACACAGAAAATCCAATTAGCACTACATCACAGGGAAACTCACTGACTTAAGCAGATTGCTGAAGCACTAACGCGGGTGACTCAACGTTCCAGCGACGAGTAGTGTAGGTCTGCCATCTTAAAAAGCCCTTCTGATTGTAGTAAACAGTGACAGGTGTGATGATGAGCACAGGTGCGTGGGCCAGGTGCGGAGCCCGCAGTGAGCATCGCCGTGGCAGGGGAAAGAGGGGGAGAGAGAGAGAGAGAGAACAAAAACAAAGACATGTTGCCTAACATGGAATCAGCCGGTGAGGCACGGGGACCGTGACAAAACAGGCAAATAAACAAGACAAGACAGACTCCACTGGGAGGCAAAATAACGCAGGAGATACTGAGGAGGACACACAGAGGCAATACCAAGGCAAACAGGACCCGAAAGGAAAAAGAAAACTCAATAGACTACAAACTAGCATCAGGGCTTCAAACTGAACATAAGAATGGCAATAACTCTATAAAGAAAGAACAAGACCAAACGATGCAAAAACACATTCTACAAAATACATCATGGACCTAAATAAACTCAAAATTGTGGGTCAATGACCCAGTACCATGACAGTAACATCATCATGCTCACATGTGAGCTCTCTCATGAAAGAGTATGTTTCTCTGTTCATCTTCCCTAAACTGACTGTTTCTCTACAGCCATCATCTGTTTCAGCTCGTCGTCTTGATCATACAGATACTTACAGATATCTACTTTTGATCCTTTTGGGTGAGCATATGTCACCATGATGCATGTCCGCAATGTGAGAGTCATTTTTTTTATATATAAACATCTGTTTGTCAGTTACACAGAATAACATCCTCCACCCCTTGAACTCATGACATGAAACTCCATTCACTTCCTCTCCGGAGTGTAAAGTTGTTCTACTTACATCTGAGTCAGAAGAGAGCATGTTTCTCTGTTCATCTTCACTAAGCTAACTGACTCTCTACAACCATCATCTGTTCCAGCTCTTCCTGCTGAACCTGACCGCGATCAGGCTGCTGTCTCTGGCCTACACCAAGATCCCAGAGAGAGCCTTTTGGTTCAGTTTTATTACATCTCAGCATGGCCAGTAAGTGTTGCCTGAAGTTTCCACACAGGCCGAGATACAGCAGAGGCCTCAGGCTGGCGTGAAGGCAGCCTATAGCAGAGGTGACCATGAGAAGTGTTTTTAGTGAACTTTCAGAACCTTCATGTGAATCGTTAGGAGGATCCTGAAGTCTGTTCCTGACAGTGTCCAAAACGAGTATGAAGTTGTACGGCATCCAACACAGACAGAATACGACCACTAGAGACAGGATGACGGTGATATTTCTCTGGATTGGGAGGCCATTACAGCTGCACTGCTGCCGTAGCATATGTGAGCAAAAGATCATCAACATGATTCCAGGTAGCACCAAGCCAAATATATGGTGTAGCAGGCGTGACCACAACTGCCAGTCAGTTCCAGACTGAGGGTAGATATTAACACAAGTATTATCTTCTGTGTAATTATTTTTACCCACCAGGAAAATCCAGTCAGGTGCAGTGAGGAGGACAGAGATAAGCCAGACTAACAGGCAGCTGATATGAACTAACCAGCGCCTCCCGTGGGAATACAACTGGATGCCACGGATGACAGAGAGGTAGTTTTGAAGACTGATGCAAAGCAGCAGAAAGATCCCACAGTAGTAGTTGAGCTAGAAGAAAAAGGGAGAACTTAGTGTAAGACACAAACCTCTAACATCTATTAAAATTACACTTCATTTCTTCCCTTTCACTTCTGTCCTACTGTAAACCTCTTTTTCTAATCTTGTTCTCTTCCTTAAAAATTTTAAATACTCAGTCACTGTCATCCTGTTGAGTACAATGACTCTGTTCAGCTTTCTCAAAGCTTTACTGAAAATGTCTTGTTTTCACTTTCAGTCTCTGTTTCACACAACATCTGGCCCTTACCTTGAAAACGACCCCAAAGACCCGGTTCAAAATTCCCCAAAACCGGTCACAAAGCTGACTTGTCTGTGCAGCCCAGAAGGGCAGCATTAACAGGAGGAGGATGTCCACGATACTCAGGTGGAGAATAAAGGTGTCCGATAGGCTCCACAGTCTTCTCTTTTGAACCAGAACTGTCAGGAGAATAATATTTCCCAGTATGCCAACAAAAAACACTACAGCATACAGAGCAGGGACCCACACTGCCTCACTCCCTCTTTCCACAGGAACATTATCCACTGTACTGTTAAACACTGTAAACACTGTAGGGCTATTCACTGTACTCGCTGCATCGTAATCATAATCATTGGTGTTGTTCTGGCCATATTCCAAATAGTCATCAGACTTTAAGATTCCATCGGTTTCCACATGCAGCTGTGCCATGTCCATATACTGTGGAGACAAAAACAAAACAGACAAAAATACATCAGTGCCACCCACACTGCCTCATTGCCTCTTTTTACGAAAGGCTCATCCCCTGGATAGTCATAGGTGATGTTTGGGTCATAGTCAATTCCACTGTTCACATCCAGATCATCAGTACTCATATTCATGTTCTGTTGAACAAAAACAAAAAGTCAA
This sequence comes from Oreochromis niloticus, assembly GCF_001858045.2. Taxonomy (NCBI): domain Eukaryota; kingdom Metazoa; phylum Chordata; class Actinopteri; order Cichliformes; family Cichlidae; genus Oreochromis; species Oreochromis niloticus. The sequence goes on along the minus strand of NC_031976.2, from coordinate 25,036,222 downwards.
AACACAAGTGTTGAAACACAGAGAGAAGACAAAAATGCTGCAGTGCCTCAGAAACTCTATGTCAGAATAGATTCCTCTCTCTCTCTTTCTCTCCGGGTAAAAGGGAAGTCAGTTCCCTGACATTTCCCTTTGGGAAGCCCAGATGAGCCTTTATAATACACAAGCACATCCCAACTCATCTGGTGTGATGTAGCAATCGTGGAGTGGACATAAAAGGAAAGTACAGTACTCCGTTGTCCGCCCCCCCCTCACTCTCTCTCTCTCTCTCACACACACTTAAAATCTAAAAGAATGTCTCGCTGCTTTGTTATTGAATGTTGTTGAAATAAAGTACAGTCAAGAGTTAAAGATTAGGAACGTTGAGCGTGCCGATACAGTTTTTGCCAACTGATTCAAAAAGAAACTGAAAGGGACATGCCTGATAATTATGAGCAGCGTCAATTGCTGCAAGAAAAATATGCGTAATGTTAAAACACTTCACAAAAGTCAATATATATTCATATTGCATGAGGGCTAATATATGCAAACAAATGCACTTACTTCACATAAAGAGCTTCAGCTGCAGAGTTTGGGAAGCTTTTTCCGCGTTGTGGACCGATGATGCTCAGGTGAAGAGACACATTATCTCTCTGAAATCTCTTAGGAAGCTGCGTTTGCGCTCAAAATTTAGGAATCATAAAACTGTAATACAGACAACTCGCACGTGCTGAGAGTACAAAATCTATAAAAAAAAAAAACAAGGGCCCTGGTAAAGGAGACGATAAGAAAAGCTGAGCTCCCAAAAGTCATTTTCATAACACAGACAGAATCATGCAGACTCGTACCTTAAAGCCTCTCATGCACAGAAAGGACTTATAAACACTTTAACTTCTACTCCACTGGGATTTTGTGGTTCATCACGCCTCACCTCGTTGTTTTTCAAAATAAAATATTGGATTATAACAATTTAACTGCAACAGATACGACTAAAAATCTCAAAGAAAGATAAGTTTACAAAAAGACGAGGCTCTGTGGTTTAGTACCGCTCATACAGACGCGTTACACTGGCACAGCCTCTGTGACATCCGGCTTTAATAAAAAAAAAACAGGTGGTTTGTTTCGAAAAAACACGTCACGTCACTTCCGTGTTACTAGTTCATATGCCTGGCTTGATCTACCAGATTTCAGCAAACAAACGTCTTCGTTTGTTTGCTGAAAACTAGAGGGAGCTGTTGATATTCTGATATTGTGAGATGGGGTCGGCAGTTGGGAGATCTAACTAGACACAAGAAATCATAAATAAGAAAAGTCTTAAGGAAACACTGGCTCAAAGACATCTGTTAATGAAGTGAGTCTCACAAATCAGTTATCATTTGATTTATTTGGGCACTTATCTTGAAGTATTATTTAAATTCACCTTAAATAATGGACATCGACAAAGCGTGTTAGGGACCACTTAAAAAGTCTGCAGACTTTGTCCTTTGAAATTCTCATATAGATTTCATTTCAGGAATTATTAGGTAGTCAGCATAATGTCTCTGGCACATTTTGATGTACTTCAAAGTATTTTGGTTTAGTTTAAAACACCTTTATGTCAGATATTTTAACATTTAGACCTGGCAAAGACATGCAGATTTTTAAAATAAATATTTTTCATACAAATAATGATGTTATTAAACAGATTAAACCAGGTCTTTCTAAACCTTTCTGGATTGTCACTTCTTCTATTAACTGCTCTTTGGAGTTTGAATCATTTCTTTCATGAAATATCTGAGGCAGAAAGACGTTACAGTTTTCCCTATTTGCTGATTCATGCATGGTTGTCTCCAAGTCTGTGTTTTCACATTTAGCAATCATTGTATTGTTTTTGACAGTTCGATATATTTTTTTTTTTATCTCGACAGTTAATCCTTTGTTAGACTTGACAGGATGCTTCAAGTAAGCGTGCAGCTGTGTTGCAGGGGCTTAGTCATGAGTCACTCTTGACTAAGTTGTTTCTCTTTCCATCATTACACCCACACCGTCTCAGCACCAAGCTACTCAAAACCAATTAGTTGCCCTAACTTAGTCATCTTAAGTAAGCTTTACTCCATTTTTTTTGAGGCAACGAGTTGCATAGGTTTTCTAAGTTCTGGGAACTAATGAAATTTTACAGTGTATGTGTCAGTGAAATTTTCTACAATATAGACAGTTCTTTCACACACTCTCTTATTTCCTCAAGAGTCATCAGGACAAGTGTATCTGATTATTTGATATGGCAGTTTTGTTTGGTTTATTTACATTCTAAACGCCCTTCCTGATGCTCCTGTCCCATTCGGGCTGGGGACAGACAAAAAACAAAACAAAACTGGGTAACCACTACACTATGGCGACACATGCAATTTTCTATAATAAAGAATTCAACAACAACTGGAATTTATTGTCACACCTGCAAGCGAGCTCAGTCAAGTTTTCAGCTAAAAGAATGCTTTTTTGCACAGATAGATACAGTGGCTTGCAAAAGTATTCGGCCCCCTTGAACTTTTCCACATTTTGTCACATTACAGCCACAAACATGAATCAATTTTATTGGAATTCCATGTGAAAGACCAATACAAAGTGGTGTACATGTGAGAAGTGGAACGAAAATCATACGTGATTCCAAACATTTTTTACAAATAAATAACTGAAAAGTGGGGTGTGCATAATTATTCAGCCCCCTGAGTCAATACTTTGTAGAACCACCTTTTGCTGCAATTACATCTGCCAGTCTTTTAGGGTATGTCTCTACCAGCTTTGCACATCTAGAGACTGAAATTCTTGCCCATTCTTCTTTGTAAAACAGCTCCAGCTCAGTCAGATTAGATGGACAGCGTTTGTGAACAGTAGTTTTCAGATCTTGCCACAGATTCTCGATTGGATTTCGATCTGGACTTTGACTGGGCCATTCTAACACATGGATATGTTTTGTTTTAAACCACTCCATTGTTGCCCTGGCTTTATGTTTAGGGTCGTTGTCCTGCTGGAAGGTGAACCTCCGCCCCAGTCTCAAGTCTTTTGCAGACTCCAAGAGGTTTTCTTCCAAGATTGCCCTGTATTTGGCTCCATCCATCTTCCCATCAACTCTGACCAGCTTCCCTGTCCCTGCTGAAGAGAAGCACCCCCAGAGCATGATGCTGCCATCACCATATTTGACAGTGGGGATGGTGTGTTCAGAGTGATGTGCAGTGTTAGTTTTCCGCCACACATAGCGTTTTGCATTTTGGCCAAAAAGTTCCATTCTGGTCTCATCTGACCAGAGCACCTTCTTCCACATGTTTGCTGTGTCCCCCACATGGCTTGTGGCAAACTGCAAACGGGACTTCTTATGGTTTTCTGTTAACAGTGGCTTTCTTCTTGCCACTCTTCCATAAAGGCCAACTTTGTGCAGTGCACGACTAATAGTTGTCCTATGGACAGATTCCCCACCTGAGCTGTAGATCTCTGCAGCTCGTCCAGAGTCACCATGGGCCTGTTGGCTGCATTTCTGATCAGCGCTCTCCTTGTTCGGCCTGTGAGTTTAGGTGGATGGCCTTGTCTGGGTAGGTTTACAGTTGTGCCATACTCCTTCCATTTCTGAATGATCGCTTGAACAGTGCTCCGTTGGATGTTCAAGGCTTGGGAAATCTTTTTGTAGCCTAAGTCTGCTTTAAATTTCTCAATAACTTTATCCCTGACCTGTCTGGTGTGTTCTTTGGACTTCATGGTGTTGTTGCTCCCAATATTCTCTTAGACAACCTCTGAGGCCGTCACAGAGCAGCTGTATTTGTACTGACATTAGATTACACACAGGTGCACTCTATTTAGTCATTAGCACTCATCAGGCAATGTCTATGGGCAACTGACTGCACTCAGACCAAAGGGGGCTGAATAATTATGCACACCCCACTTTTCAGTTATTTATTTGTAAAAAATGTTTGGAATCATGTGTGATTTTCGTTCCACTTCTCACATGTACACCACTTTGTATTGGTCTTTCACGTGGAATTCCAATAAAATTGATTCATGTTTGTGGCTGTAATGTGACAAAATGTGGAAAAGTTCAAGGGGGCCGAATACTTTTGCAAGCCACTGTAGCTTTATAGAGAATGGTAGGAATGATTTCCTGTAGTGTTCTTTATGGCAGTGAGGTTGAATCAGTCTGAGGGGGAAGGAGCTCTGCTGCCTCAGAAGTGTGGAGTGGAGCAGTTGTGATGGGTTGTCCATGATGGAGGGCAGTTTGTTCAGTGACCTCGTGCCCCTCACTGACTCAGAAACCTCCAATTTCTGACCAATGATGACTCCGGCCTTGCAGATTAGTTTCTTGATCCTGATGGCATCTCTGTCACTGATGCTGCCCCTCCCCCCAAGTAGACAACAGCAAAATAGATGCCATTCGCTACCAACACCTTGTTGCTTCTTCCTACATTTTATTAGTGAAATGAATAATTGTGTTTTTCTGTCAATGACATTTTCTGGTAAATGACCTTGTCATCTGCATACTGTACTGTGTGAGGGTTTCCTGGAGTAAACTTGTATGGTAGCAATAGGAAACATGTCACTGGAACAGTTTTTACAGTAAGTATTGTGCTGGAGTGAAGATGCTTTGAAAGTGCCTGGACCTGTACCTGTATCATTTAGCAGAGGTTGCGTTTATTTCTTGGTACATTTAGATCAGCCTCTATTATGGGTTTCCTGGTTTGAAACAGTCTGGACTGCTACCTGTCCATCATCCACACTACCCAGATGTATTTCCAAAGAAGCCTTGGGTCATTCAGGCCAGTCGATGCTTCTTCCTTTCTTTGACTGGATTTTTTAGAAGATGTGTTGGATGAAAGATGAGGTAGAAAAGAGTGTGTTCACAGCTATCCCAAGTTTGGCCAACAGGCAGTAGATTCTTGGAAGCTTGAATTATATTGAATTATGAAATAGTGGTCTTAATGCTTTCTTCAGCCATCATGATCTTCTGTTACTCCTGCGGCATGGATCAGCTGTGGCGTGGTACCCAGGGCTTTAAAAAGCAGAAAGCTGTTAAGATTGTCATGGCAGCCGTTGTGGTTTTCTTCCTCTGTTGAACGCTGTACAACATCACACTCTGGAAACATGTCATTTTGACACAAGCAACAAAGCTTGTTCAATCACAACATCTAATTCTGTATGCCTTCGTGGGTGTGGAATTCCGGTATCGGCGCCTGAGCATTCCCAGGTCTCTGTGTTCTGGTCAATCTGCCAAAACCTCCAACCCCCCTTGATATCAAACAAATCTTATCAAGCCTACAAAACGGACACGAATGGACACGAAGCCAAAAACATCAGCACATTCAGTGTATGTTTGTATATTTTTTGTGTTAGATAACCTGAAAGAAGAAGTGGCTACTTTGTTGTTTTCTGTATGTTACACTGCATTTATTAGCAGTGTAACATAAACCTAGCACAATCAAGTCTGCTGCAGCATTAAAGTACACCCACACGGCCAACAGACTAATTAAAGGAATCTTTGGTGATCATTCTATGAAATTGAACTCACTTGCTGATAAAACTATTGCGTTGGAAACAGCTATCAAAACAGTGCACAACAGTTGAAAAAACGAAGAACAGTTGGTAAATTCCTCTGTGTACTCCATGATTCAGGTCCTGTTTGAAGCCTCTAGTTTGTTTGATTTACTTTATTTGGAGGAAAGATGGCAGAAGAATTGGCTTTCATTCATCTTTGTGTTGAAAACAACCTAAAACTTACAAAAAATAACTTGATAATACGCATATATGTAAGACATCAAGCCTAAAACTCAAACCTGTAAAAATATGTACAAACAAACATAATTAAAAACATATAACAAAATCCACAGTAGAAACTGACGAAGAAAAAGTACAAATTGGCGTTTGCTGTAATTCTAAGTGACTGAAAGCAATCCTTTGAACGTCTCCAAATAACACAAGTGGAGGTGTACATCTCCACTTGTGTTATTTGGAGACCTAAGTGAGTTCAGTAAAGGTCTGTTCATTTTTAGACATCCTTTTAAATATAACAGGATTTCCAGGGGATGTGGATCCCACCCTGAACTATACCCTTCATAGTTGGAATATTCCTGGAAAGTATCATCAGGTGAGGATTTTACTTACAATACTAAAGGCTAAATTTATTTTCATAGACAAAATGCTTTTTTTTTATATAATTAAATTTTGTCTTTAAAAACTCTTCATACAGTCAGCGTCGTAAAAGTGAAAACATCTTTCAAAATTCAGATTTACTATGCACAGTTCATTTTAACATGTCTCCATTGTGCTTCAAAAATGCTTTATTTAAAACAAACTATAACAACATCACTATGGATAAAAAATCAATATGGATATTTGCTACATTTCGTATATATGGAAACAAGTAACAACAAAACAAATCCGCAGAATATATATTAGAGATATATACGTCATGCAGAGAGATTTTTTACAGTGCATACTGCAAGAAAGTAAATGACATGTGATGCTGAAATTATGGCCACTGTGTTGGATCAATGTGTCCTTGATCCAACACAGCTGATTCAAATGGCTAAATTACCTCCACAACATGTCCTGAAGTTGTCTACAGGCCTGGTAATGAACTAATTATTTGATTCAGGTGTGTTGACCCAGGGTGATATCTAAAACCTGCAGGACACCGACCCTCGAGGCCTGGAGTTGCCCACCAATGACATAAAAAGAAACATGAAACTATGTTTATGGCAATAAAGTTACAAAATGTGTTTATGTGTTTAATGTAAGAAGTCAATAATACTATCACAGATAACAGTTTGCATTATATCGACTTTCAATGATTACAGCATTAGCTTAATGATAAATGTGTTGAAATCAGTTCACTAACAACACAGATATTTCACTATTGATAAAAAAACTATATATTTTTATTTAAAATAATAAGAAAGATATACATTTTGTGCTTTTGGATGAGTATGTGTCACCATGATGGATCTCCACAACCTTAGCATTATAGTGAAATGTGAAAGTAGTTTTTGTAGATAAATATCTACTTGTCAGTTACACAGAATAAAGTCCTCCATGCCTTGATATGAGATTGAATTCACATCCTCTCAGGAGTGAAACAACATGCTGCTCAGATCTGAGTCAGAAGAGAGCATGTTTCTCTGCTCATCTTCAATAAGCTAACGGATTCTCTACAACCGTCATCTGTTTCAGCTCTTGCTGTTGATCAGGCTGCTGTCTCTGGCCTACACCAAGATCCCAGAGTGAGCCTTTTGGTTCAATTTTATTACATCTCAGCATGGCCAGTAAGTGTTGCCTGAAGTTTCCACACAGGCCGAGATACATCAGAGGCCTCAGGCTGGCGTGAAGGCAGCCTAGAGCAGAGGCGACCACAAGAAGTGTTTTTAGTGAACCTTCAGAACTTTCATGTGAATCGTTAGGATGTTTCTGAAGTCTGTTCTGGAGAGTGTCCAAAACAAGTATGAAGTTGTACGGCATCCAACACAGACAGAATACAACCACCAGAGACAGGATGACGCTGCTATTTCTCTGCATTCGGGCCCCATTAGAGCTGCACTGCCACCATAGCATATGTAAGAAGATCATCAGCATGAATGCAGGTAGCACCAAGCCAAATATGTGGTGGAGTAGGCGTGACCACAACTGCCAGTCAGTTCCAGATTGAGGGTAGATATTAACACAAGTATTATCTTCTGTGTAATTATTTTTACCCACCAGGAAAATCCAGTCAGGTGCAGTGAGGAGGACAGAGATAAGCCAGACTAACAGGCAGCTGATATGAACTAACCAGCGCCTCCCGTGGGAATACAACTGGATGTCATGGATGACAGAGAGGTAGTTTTGAAGACTGATGCAAAACAGCAGAAAGATCCCACAGTAGTAGTTGAGCTAGAATAAGATAGAGAAACTTAGTGTAAGACACAAACCTCTAACATCTATAAAAATTACACTTCATTTCTTCCCTTTCACTTCTGTCCTACTCTAAACTGCTGTTTCTAATCTTGTTCTCATCTTAAACATTTTTAAGTACTCAGAGGATGTCACGTGTCATACTGTTGAGTATAATGATTCTGTTCTGCACGTTCTGCCAAGAATCTACAAACAGCAGGAAATGATGGAGTGCAGCCAAATATAATCCAAGGCAAAACAACTTTCTCACAGCTTCACAGAAAATGTCTTACTTTCACTTTCAGTCTCTGTTCCACACAACATCTGGCCCTTACCTTGAAAACGACCCCAAAGACCCGGTTCAAAATTCCCCAAAACCAGTCACAAAGCTGAGTTGTCTGTGCAGCCCAGAAGGGCAGCATTAACAGGAGGAGGATGTCCACGATACTCAGGTGGAGAATAAAGGTGTCCGATAGGCTCCACAGTCTCCTCTTTTGAACCAGAACTGTCAGGAGAATGATATTTCCCAGTATGCCAACAAAAAACACTATGGCATACAGAGCAGGGACCCACACTGCCTCACTCCCTCTTTTCACAAAAGACTCATCCCCTGGATAGTCATAGGTGATGTTTGGGTCATAGTCAATTCCACTGTTCACATCCAGATCATCCGTACTCATATTCATGTTCTGTTGAACAAAAACAAAAAGTCAAAACACAAGTGCTGAAACACAGAGAGAAGACAAAAATGCTGCAGTGCCTCAGAAACTCTATGTCAGAATAGATTCCTCTCTCTCTCTTTCTCTCCGGGTAAAAGTGAAGTCAGTTCCCTGACATTTCCCTTTGGGAAGCCCAGATGAGCCTTTATAATACACAAGCACATCCCAACTCATCTGGTGTGATGTAGCAATCGTGGAGTGGACATAAAAGGAAAGTACAACAGTACTCCGTTTCCCTTTGGTAAGCCCAGCTTATAGTAAATGCACAAACATACAACAGCTCACATGTTGTGATTTGGTGATTTGGCAATTGTGGGGCTGACATAAACGGAAAGTACAGTTCTCCTCACTCACTCACTCACTCACTCACTCACTCACACACACACACACATCTTTAATCTATAAAACTGCCTCCCAGCTATGCTTTTTACGGTTGTTAAAATAAAGCTTCTACAAAACCAGAAGAGTCAAGAGTTAAAGATAAGGAACGCTAAGCTTGCGCACACAGTTGTTGCAAACAGACAGTAAACAGAATTATCAGTAACTTCCATGGCTGCAAGTAAAATGTTCATAATGTTAAAATACATATTAAAGGCGACCTGATATTTGCAAACAAATGCACTTACTTCACATAAAGAGCTTCAGCTGCAGAGTTTGAGAAGCTTTCTGTGTGCTGTGGAACGATGATACTAAAAGCAGGACCTCAGTATGTCCTACCCCTTCAACTCCAAGTAAATCAGTGTTAAAGGATCAGTACTGGTCGGATGTTTCTCGCTTTGCCTGGGTTGACGTAGAGTGCAGGGCAAAAAAACTGTCAAAACCCCACATAAAGAGCTTCTACCACTAGAGGGAGCTGTTGACAACATGACTTTGTGAAATGGGATGCAGGGCAAGGGCACAGTCGTTTTCAGTCACCTGACTTCACCCGTTCGAGGAATTGGATTTTAATCAAAATTGTCAAATTTGGATCAATTGAATTAAAAAAAAAAAATGCATTCCTTTGAAAATGGTTTGATACAAAGACTGGGCTGAAAATAACTGACAAAGCAGCCAATATCCAAAGACAAACTTTGATCGATACAAAGAGAAATATGTTGCAAAATGCGAGAACTAAGAGATAAGAACATTTCAAAAACCACGTTTTTTTCTACACATTCTCACATTTTGCAACATATTTACCTGCGTAGACAGACCTTCAAAAAACCCGGAGAACTTTTGCTCATAAAATCTGTTGCTCGCTGGCAGCAAAATATACGAAATGAGGGGTGGCTCAAGACTTTTCCACAACACTATATGTTGACACAAAGCTACAGTAAAACAACAAAATACATTACATAATGGATATCCAATGTGGATTTTCTCCCATATCACGTATCATTTGTCTAGCTGTTTGATGTACCAATATGCCAAATATATGTTACAGGTGGCTGTAAATATTCACTATTGTTCCTCTCTCCTGAACTTCTATGGAATTATATTTATCCCATAACAAATAAACCAAGCAAATAATTTAATTTCACGGCTGCAATTAAATTCCTTGCGCGTAAATTTAACGTTTAGTACTCAGCAACCACGCGCAGAAAGAAGCCATTGCGCACGCGAGACTGTCTGATTTGCATGCGCTACACCAGTTATATGCTTTCGTGCGTAGCTCTCTGCGAGAAATCCTGCTTTCGCGAAAAAACAACTTTTGACTGTCTGGACGCGACGCACAAAGGAAGACGGGGTCCTAATGTGATTGGTCACTTTAATGGCCACTTCAGGTTACTGCGGAAACTGAGTTATACGTGAGGAATTAAATTGCGCCCGTGAACAGAAATTATTTCACTGGCGTAAATAATAAAAAAAAAGTCATGACAAATATAATTCCATGGATAATATTCATTTGATTTAGATTTTTAGGTTTTTTAGGCCTTCTCTTGTACAGTTTCTTCAGACTTTTTAAGGACACACCGAGACCAGAGTAATATTTTTAATTATAATCAGAAAGTCTGTGCCCAATATTACAATACACCCACAGGACCAAAATTATTTAAGGAAACTACTTTACTTGTTGTTAAAGATGCGCAAAGAGCTTTAGAAGCAAGCCATTTAAAACATCTTACAGCTGGTAAATTTCGTTGATGAGGTCTACTGGTCTCCAGGTTTCAGTTGCAACTTGAAGCCTGTCTACTAGTTTGCTCAATTTTCTTCTTTTGACAGAAAAATTAGTCTTCAATTATCTTTGTAGTGAAAAAATGCTTAGATTTGAAAAAAGAGAGCCTTATTATTACATACATACATAAAGATAAAACATATAGCCTAAAACGCAAACCTGGCAAAGAATGTAAACAAACATAATTAAAAACATCTATACAACAACATCAACAGCAGAAAAATTTAAGAACAAAAAGTAAAAACAAGGAAAGCAGAACAAAGGGTGACTAAGCAGTGGTTTTAAAAAGTATTCATATCCCCGTTATGCTGTTACCTCTTAATAAAATCCTTGCCTTCAGGAGTTTTGTAATCAATGAAAAGAGTGTTAGGAACTTTAATCTCAGTTTAAATACAGGTGTTCTGTGAAGGTCTCAGAGATTTGTTGGTCATCATCAGTGAACAAAAAGCATCATGAAGATCAAGGAATGCACCAGACAGGACGGGGATGAAGTTATGGAAAAGTTTAAAGCAGGGATAGGTTATAGAAACATTTCCCAAACTCTGAACATCTCACAAAGCAATGTTTAATCCCTCATCTGAAAATGGAAAGAGTGTGGCACAACTGCAAACTACCAAGGCATGCTCATCCACCTAAACTGACAGGCTTGACATGCCTACATGCAAAATGCTGTGTGGTGGAAAACTAACACTGTACCCCATCCCCACCATCAAACATGGTGGTGGCAGCCACATGATGTTCAACCTGTTCAAGGCTGCAAAAGGATTATGACTCAAGCAGGAGTCCAGATGTAATTACTATTGTGAATCTCTGGTGAGACTAGAAAATTGCTGTTAACAGAGGCTCTCCATCCAGTCTGACCGAACTGAAGCTATTTTGTGTTAAGAGATGTACTCTAAGACACTTCTTCAGCTGAGAATCAGAGAGGAGAAACACACAGTTTTACTTGCATGCAAGGGCAGCCACAGAGCACTCACACCTGGAGTGAGGGCTCCGAGACTCGCGCTCTGCCACTGCCCTGGTCTTTATTTATACACAAGAAGAGTAATACGTTTGTTCAATGGAATGTTGATGCGTGAGCATGTGCGGATATATGTGTGTGTGTGTGTGTGGCGTGTGTGCGTGTGCCAGGAGAGGCTCCTCTACCTGGTACAAAGTGAAACTGCTCATTAAGCTCTTATCTAGCAGGTACTGCTCCTTCCCTGCATGATAACGGGTCACAGTGAATCAAAACAGTCTGAGTTATAAAGAGGTCATCATGCAGTATTCTATCATATGCAAACTTATATTATTAAAAGATTATACTGACTACAATTTTCTATTGACATTTTGAAAAAAAGGAATGAGCAAAAAATATAGTCTGTAGATATGCAAAGCTTGTACAGACATACCTGCAAAGACTTGCAGCTGTAATTGCAGCAAAAGGTGGTTTGATAAAGTATTGATTCAGGGGACTGAATACAAATACATGCCACATGTTTCAAATTTGTACTTGTAAAAAATGTTTAACACCATGTATCATTTTACTCCCACTTCACAATTTTGCACCACTTTATGTTGGTCTATCAGATAAAATCTGAATAAAATACATTTCGGTTTGTGATTGCAATGTGAAAAATGTGGAAAAGTTCAAAGAGCATGAATACTGATCAGTATGAGTGTAAGATAAGATAAGATAAGCTTTATTAGTCCCACATGTGGGGAATTTGTTTTGCCACAGCAGAAAGTGGACAGTACAAAGTTACAGTAGAGTACAGAGTAAGTAACAGTTTCCTAGTGACTGGTACAAAATTGAATGTTTTAATGTTGTAATGCTTTCTGTTACAGAGAACTGTGACTGAATAAAAGCAATCCTTTAAATAAGACTGGTATACAACTCCATCTGTTTTATTCGGGGACTCAAGTGTATTACACTGAGTTTGTTGATGTGTAGATATCCATGCTGCTTTTGGAAAAAGCAGGATTTCCAGACGATGTGGATGCCAACCATGGCCATACACTTTGTCTTGGAATACTTCTATAAAGCACTCTTAAATGAGGATTTTTACTTTCAATTTTAAAAGATAAATACATTTTTGCTAATTAATGAAATAATTAAATTCACTGCAGTTTTTTCCTCACAAAATTTCTTAAAGAGTTTGTTTTAAAAACTATCCACAAAGCACTACATCTTTCAAAGTTGAAATTCACAATCTACAGAGATTTACACAGTTCATTTAGCATGTTCAAACACTTCTTTAAATTGGCACATTTAAAACCAACTCTTAAAAAATTTACTATCAACTATATGGATAATTGGTACATTTTACTATATATGGGAAGAAAATAATGTACGTAGTTTGGAAATACTGTATATTGTTGATGACGGAATAATAAATGGCACTTTTGCTGATGTAAAAGTTTTAGCTGTATAAAGAACATGTGGAACATTATAAAAAATGTTTTAGACATAAACACACATTTTAAGCAAAAATCTTAAAAGCAAAAATAAAATTAAAATAACAAATTAACAATTAAATAAGTCAACATGTTCCTTTATGCTGATTTTACTTTCAGTCAGAAGGCTACTCGGCAGCACTGACTAAAGGACAGGAGCTGGAGATGTTCAGATTTTCATTTGAGTGAACAAGACTAGAAATGAGTACATCAGAGAGATGGCTCAGGTTGACCAGTTTGTAGACAAAGAGAGACATGGCTGAGATGCTTTGGACATGTGCAGAGGAGAGATTGGAGATATATTGGACAAAGGATGCTGAATGTGGAGATGCCAATCAGGAGCAATCCACAGAAGAGATTTATGGATGTAGTGAAAGAGACGATGAAGAGGGTTGGTGTGACAGTGATGGATGCTGAGGATAGGGAAAAATGAAAGCAGATAATCTGCTGTGGCAACCCAGCTGAAAGGAAAAGCAAAACAAGATGAAAACATAGATAGGGTATGTGTTACATCGATTACGTTGATTAGAGGTAACCGTTTGGGAGAGGCGTCTATTTAAATTCAGTTTGAATTATTGTTATTCTTAGTCAAAGGAATAAAAAATACAAAGAAAAACAGTTTCAATGGTTTTTCTTGGTGTGGCCATTAAAGTGTTAATTCATTAATTGTCAATCCATAGTCAGGAGTGTAACAGTATTTTGCTCACATCTGAGTCACAAGAGGGCATTTCTGTCTGTTCATCTTTACTAAGCTGACTGATTCTCTACAGCCATCATCTTTTCCAGCTCTTCCTGCTGAACCTGACCGCGATCAGGCTGCTGTCTCTGGCCTACACCAAGATCCCAAAGTGAGCTTTCTGGTTCAGTTTTATTACATCTCAGCATGGCCAGTAAGTGTTGCCTGAAGTTTCCACACAGGCCGAGATACAGCAGAGGCCTCAGGCTGGCGTGAAGGCTGCCTATAGCAGAGGTGACCATGAGAAGTGTTTTTAGTGAACTTTCAGAACTTTCATGTGAATCGTTAGGAGGATCCTGAAGTCTGTTCTGGAGAGTGTCCAAAGCAAGTATGAAGTTGTACGGCATCCAACACAGACAGAATACGACCACTAGAGACAGGATGACGGTGATATTTCTCTGGATTGGGAGGCCATTACAGCTGCACTGCCGCCGTAGCATATGTGAGCAAAAGATCATCAACATGATTCCAGGTAGCACCAAGCCAAATATATGGTGTAGCAGGCGTGACCACAACTGCCAGTCAGTTCCAGACTGAGGGTAGATATTAACACAAGTATTATCTTCTGTGTAATTATTTTTACCCACCAGGAAAATCCAGTCAGGTGCAGTGAGGAGGACAGAGATAAGCCAGACTAACAGGCAGCTGATATGAACTAACCAGCGCCTCCCGTGGGAATACAACTGGATGTCATGGATGACAGAGAGGTAGTTTTGAAGACTGATGCAAACCAGCAGAAAGATCCCACAGTAGTAGTTGAGCTGGAAGAAGATAGAGAAAACTTTTAGTGTAAGACACAAACCTCTAACATCTATAAAAATTACACTTCATTTCTTCCCTTTCACTTCTCTCCTACTCTAAACCTCTGTTTCTAATCTTGTTCTCTTCTTTGAAAATTTTAAATACTCGGTGGATGTCACTGTCATACTGTTGAGAACAATGACTCTGTTCATACTCAGTGGATGTCACTGTCATACTGTTGTACAATGACTCTGTTCAGCTTTGTCACAGCTTCACTGAAAATGTCTTGTTTTCACTTTCAGTCTCTGTTTCACACAACATCTGGTTCTTACCTTGAAAACAACCCCAAACATCTGGCTGAAAGTCCCAAAGAACCAGTCACAAAGCTGAGTCATCTGTGCAGCCCAGAAGGGCAGCATCAACAGGAGGAGGACATCCACAAAACTCAGGTGGAGAATAAAGGTGTCCGATAGGCTCCACAGTCTCCTTTTTTGAACCAGAACTGTCAGGAGAATAATATTTCCCAGGATTCCAACAAAAAACACTACGGCATACAGAGCAGGGACCCACACTGCCTCACTGCCTCTTTCCACAGGAACATTATCCACTGTACTGTTAAACACTGTAAACACTGTAGGGCTATTCACTGTATTTGCTGCATCGTAATCATAATCATGGGTGTTGTTCTGGCCATATTCCAAATAGTCTTCCAACTTTAAGATTCCGTCAGTTTCCACATGCAGCTGTGCCATGTCCATATACTGTGGAGACAAAAACAGAACAGACAAAAATACATCAGTGCCTCAGAAGCTGTAGATCAGAAAGTGAAGTCAGTTCTCTGAAATCTCCCCATAGGAAACTCCTAACATAGACACACCCCCACTCACAGATTGGTAGCTTAAAGCCCCTCATGCACATAAAGAGTTATAAACACTTTAATTTCTTCTCAAAAATGCCACTTCATTGCCAATTATTAATATTTGTTATTTGTCATTCATGTAATTCATTATTTTATGTCAGAAATTGCCATAGTGACACAAAATTCTGGAATTTCTAACAAGGTCCAAAACAGAAAGTGAAGCTTTACTTTATTTTAGTTTCAGCTGTCTATCGTGTTAGCCTTTGTTTTCTTTATGTAATATGCAGCTGTTTGGCAGCAGGACTAGAGCAGAGCATGGGAGACAGAAGTAAAACCAACCAATAACTGAGGAAATCCGCGGGCTTAAAAACACATGAAATAATTAAGGAGGGAGGAATTATCCTGGGAAAACACAGGAAATCTTAAATAAGACTACTCTTAACTAAGGACAAAGAAAAACAAACTCAAAACACTGGGTCAAAGACCAAGGACCATGGCACTTAATAAATGTTTTAGATAAAAATAATGCAGTTATTAAACACAAGATTAACCCGGTGTTTCCAAAGCTTTCTGTTTGTTATTTCCCAGCTGTGTGTTTTTACATTTTAGCAGTCAGCGTTTGGTTTTTGACAGTTAATCTTCCATTAAGCTTGACAGGGAGCCTCAAGCAAACGTAGAAACTTGCAACTCCCTTGTTATCTGAGGATGGCTGTAATGAATAGCATGTAAATGGACATGAAGAGAAAAACATTAACAGCCACACATACAAAGTATGCTTGTATATTAGATAATCTGCAATAAGCACTGTTTATTTTGTTGTTTTCTGTACTTCCTAGTGCACCAGCAGTTGAACGTGATAGGACAAAAATTATTTTGTCTATTTGGGGCTCACACCTGCATTTGTTGGCAGGTTATAATATTTCGCTTTTCCGATTTCTGGACAGTGTTGTAATAGAAACAAGATGACATGATCAATGTATTTTTTAATACATTTATTTATGTTTTTGTGTGAAATGTTAAAATGCATAAACAATTCTGTTTGCAATATTACAGTATATTCACAGGGTTAACAGACCAATTAAAGGACTCTTGGGTGACTATTCACTGAAAATTGACTTACTTGTTGTTGAAAGCTATCCAAGGAGTTTTAGAAAAACGCTCTCAAAACAGTTGGTAAATTCATTTGATGAGGTGTACCGGTCTCAGTGATTCAGGTGTTATTTGAAGCCTGTTGACTAGTTTGTTTAATGTTCTTTATTTGCCAGAAAGATGGCAGAAAAATGAGTTGCCATCATCTTTGTGGTGAAAATAATGTAAAATTTACCAAGCAAAGAAAACACAATGCAAATGCAAACCTTTGAAAATATCTACAGACGAACATAATGAAAAACTTATCTCAAAATCCATAGTAGAAATTGATGAAGTAAAACAAAGGAGGGGGTGGGGGCTGCAGAAGAATTTTTAATGTTCAAGCTTTATTGATTAATTGAGCAGCAACGCAGTTGTAAATAATGTTTTTTTTTTTAACAATCAGCAGTTAAAAACTTCATGTTTCAGGTGCTTTTACAGAGAATTCTGACTGACTGAAAGCAGTTCCTATAAGCTTCCAGTTATGTGTCGAACCAGGTTAATTAAGTTGAGTTTGTTCCTGTTTAGACATTTAGGCTGTTTTTGAAAACCAAAAACCAAAAACAGGTTTTCTTGGGGATGTGGATCCCACACAAGGCTATAGCCTTGATTTTATAATACTTTGGAAAGCACCCTCAGACAAGGATTTTACTTTCAATCTTAAAGACTAAATTCATTTTTATAGATAAAATATTGTGCTATCCCCTCGTCTTCCTATGAGTGTCTTAATGCTCAGAGGGTGTTGCTATCTCATCCCATTGAGTACAATGACCCTGTTCTGCATGTTCAGCCAAGGATCTGGATTCAACGGGAAATACTGGAGCACAGTCAAACTTAATCCAAGTCAAAAACAACTTCACTGCTTCACTGAAAAGATCTTGCTGCAAGAGCTTCAACTAAAAACACTAAAGATAGTCTGCAAAAAGAGAGGGCTCTACACAGGCTCAATCTCTGAGACCTATACCTTTATTGACGAAAAAAGGTCCCATTAACCCACTTCAGAGTTGCTTCTTTCTAACAACCTGTACCTGGCAAATTGAGGGGCACAAAACTGACAAAGCACTACAATAAGAGCCGCTAACACTAGAGGGAGCTGTTGATATTGTAAAATTGTGAGATGGGGAGGAGGGTCAAGACTGACAAACCTAAAACTGAAGCAGAATCCTGACTCCACTCAATCCCTTTTCAAGTGGTGTGCATGATGCTGTTTAAGTAAACCTAATTACATTAAGTTCACAGTCAAAGACCAATGATGAAACTGAAGCAAAGGTAAACAGTGATAAATTCAATCATGTGCAAACATGTCAATGTAAATACAGCGTACAAGGCAAAAAACAGAGTTTGTACAATTCTAGTGAGTTTCAAAGTGAGAAACAAACAAAGGAGCAAGGGAAACTTGGAAAGGAGAAGAAATGGTGAGTAAGCAGCTTCTTAAAAAACTATTTATACTCACACAATAATATTATGTTGAAGCACAGTATGTATTACTCTATGAGGCTCCTGACTACAGTAGCTGTAATGCTCTGACAATACATCGAGCGGTTTTAGAAAATTAAAGGATCTTAACCCATTTAATCCCACAAGCAACAACTGTTGCCATTTTAACCCCCTATTACATTAACAAAATTAAACATATTGTGTGTAGGGGAATTTTAAGGAGTAAAATGCATGCACTTATTTTCCAGGGAAAAATTTGGGATTTAATGGGTTAAGTGCACTTTATAGTCCAAGAAATACAGTAATTGCCTGTAAAATGTAAACTTAAAAACATAACTTCTGCAGTGCGAACAGGGCTCAGCAATTGATTTCCCCCAGCTGTTACATAACAAATTGGGACTGCTGTGCAGGGCCACACGAATAAACTTATAAAGGGATAAACTTAATAATGAGCAGAACAGAGTTCAGCTTACTCGAGCAGCTCTTCATAGCAGCCCCATTTTCTCATGTGGCCCCATGGGACATTAATTGCTCATCCCCATAACCATATGTAATTTTTATGATTTTGACATCACATCGTGTGACCTATGGCACAATCTTTGTGCCATAGGACATAGGTCGTGCACTCCTCTGTTTCACTGTCTCTGGGTAAAACTCAAGTAAGTTCTCGAGATGGTGGCACTGTGAGGCAGGATTAGGCAGAATATAGGCATTTGTAAGTAAATATCAAAGGTTCTATAAAATCAGAAGTGTTCAGGGCAACTGTTTCCAGTAAATGTGCACGCATAGGAATTCAAACAGATACAAAAAGACTGCAAACAGACTTACTTTGCTGCAAATAAAACATTTATAAAGTATTTTAACATAACTTTAAAATACTTTATAAAAGTCAGTAACTATTGAAGGTTGATTGAGACATATCCAAATAAATGTACTTACTTCGCATGAAGCTCTGCAGTTTGAGAAGCTTTTTCCCTCCTCAGTTCTGCCACATTTAAAGACCTGAAGACTTTTGAAGGTTTTTACATTGGAAATGTCAAAAGGCGTTGATTTTGAAATACAAAATCTGAGTGATATGATAGTAAATGTGCTTTATCTTACCTGGCATAGAAAGCTGGACTGTACTACTTTATGGTAATTTGAACCACATTTTAAAAATTTGGATTCCGTACTCAATAAGACCCATTGCCACTGATTTTCAGTCCAGTTCTTGTGTAATTTAGCATGAGTCAGGCTTTTGGCAGTGGGGCAGGTGAGTGATCTTCTCTTGGTGGCTCTGTCTCCTCTGAAACTCTGTTTCCAAATTCTATCAAAACAGCTGATTCCTGACTTCTCCCTTTTAAACAACTCCTTCTCTTGACAGCAGAGGGCATGTAAAAAGAGAGCGCGCAGGTAAATCTGAAATCACCTCTTTATCAGTAGTAGCCTACCCACCATAGTGAGCCCAACAGAGATTGCCAGATTATTCCAACTGGAGAAGGACCAGGAGACCATGACACAGGTACAAGGACTATACTGAAAAATGAAAAATGAGTAAACATGTCCAAAGTGTGACTCCTTGGAAGCAAAGGCTTAAGAATTTTGCACAGTAATGTAAAGGTGATGAAAGGATGTGCTGTGATTTTTTTAGGACTCCACAAGACTCTATAATCACCACTGTTTATATTATTGAATCACCAGGCAAATTATTTTAATCTACACTGGTGTTTAATCAGATTCCACCAGAGGGCAATCCTCTTACATGTAATCAGACTTTATATGTGTTTTTTCTATTGTATTATTTTATGTCTGACATTGCATACTGATGCAGAAGTCTGGATTTTCTAATAGAAAGGTCCAAAACAGGAAATCATGTTGTACCGTATTGTAAACATACGGTTTAACTTAATGTAGCACTCGTGTGTTGTTTCATTTCAGTTGGCCAATGTAATGTAATATAAGGCCATCTGTCTTCGTAGAAACAAGCAGGTCTCATAACACAGCCACTATTTTGTAAGTGTTATTTAAATTAACTTCAAATAATAGACACACAGTGTACTAAATATCACTTTAAAAGTTTGCTGATTTTGAAATGTGTAATTCTCAAGTAGATTCAAATGTTTTTGTCTTTTTTGTCTAATTTTAATGTACATCAAATTTTTTCATTAAAGGTACTTTAAGGTCAGATCTGTTCACATTTAAATCTCACAACCACACAAATACTTTTGAAATAAATATATATTTTTTTAATTAATGATGTTATCAAACATAAGGTGTTTCTGAACCTTTTGGTACTTTTTCTTCTTATTAAAACAAATGTCGGGTCTAGTAACGGCTCCTCGGATTTGGCTCATGAAAGATCAGAGTTGATGTTTTAGTTACAGTTTCTATTATTTGTTGACTAATGCATGGTTACCTGTAAGTGGCTTTTCACGTTTAGCAACCAGTGTGGTTTATGAAGGTTAAGGTTCTTATCTTGAGAATTAATCTTCCGTTAAACTTGACAGTGTGCCTCAAGTAAATGTTGCAAGTGCAGCTGTGTTGCAATGGCTTAGAGCTAATGAGTCACTCATTTGTGAAAATTCTTTCTGTTGTCAAACTCGGACCACTCCAAAATGTGTGTCATCAAAGTTCTCCAAATAGATGTTACGTCCAGTTGCTCCCTTATTTCTGAAAGACTCAACACAGAAAGTGGGTCTGCATATGTGATATTTGATATGGCAGAGGTTTTTTTTTTTTTATTTTTATGGCAAATAATCTTCCTGATGCACCACCATTTATCTAGGCACATACTGGGGAGATTTTGCATGTCAGGCAAATGTATTCACCACTACACCATGGTGCCACATGCAGTTTTCTATAATAAAAATTAAGCAAGACAAACAAAGATCTGTCTTCCTGGAATTTCCAGTCGCACGTGGAAGTGAGCTCTGTCAACCTTCAGCTTTCCAGCCAAGAGTGCTTTCTTGTGCAAAACATAAAGTTTATTAGCTTTGTGGTATTTTCAGTATTTTCAGTATTTTCATGCTAGATTAAAGAGGTTAATGGCATTCCTGGCAAAAAATAAACCTGTAGGGAAGCAATGAAAAAATACATAAAAGACAACTCAACAATAATTTTCTTTAAAACATTTAATACAAAAGTATTCGGCATCAGTCAAAATAAAAGTTGCGTTTCAATGATGCATACAAAATTTAAGATGAGCCATAACCATTTCATCTTATGCCACACTAAACATTTTAAAGCACACAAACAGGATGATTGATTTATACATGTTATGACATAAATTTAAAATCTTTTTAAAATTTACAATCTACTGGGAATAAATACATGAGATCTGACTCTGAGTACTTATGCAAACTTTACCCAATACTGCTGATCAAGCTTTTTAGGAGTATGTAGAAATCAAAAATTTCACAGTAAGTTAGCAAGAAATATTTTGTGACACCATCAGCATTTTGCAATTGGTTTTACTCCATGGCTCATGTCACACACAAAAGAAATCAAAACAATACAAACTGCAGACTTCCAAAAACTTGGCAAAGCACCAATAACATGTAGCAAATAATTTTGAGAACATTTTATTTCAGTTTTCACCTCACTTTACTATACAATCTTCACACCCAAAACCACAAAAATATATTTTCACCTTCCTTTCTCTTTATGTATCTCTGACTAAAATCACACCATGACAGAATAGGAGGTGTTTTCACTCTCTGCAGAACTGAACGATCCCGTGGCTTTTCGAAGCCTTCGCTCTCGCCACCCTTCCATTGCCAGCCAGCTCCTCTGTCCCAGTAGCCCCTTACACATTCTGACTAGCTCCCGCCTGAATTTCACTCCTACAAAGCCGTACAGCAGAGGATTGAGGGCACAGTGTGACAGCCCCAGACTTTCAGTGATCAGAGTTCCAACGTCAAGCACATAGCCAAGCTCACAGGATTCACTTAACACACCCAGCTTTAGCAGACTATCTGCCAGCTGGAAGCAGGTGTATGGAGCCCAACAGATTACAAATACAGACACTAAGGAGATGATGAGGCGGAGAGACTTGCGCTTTTGGCGGCGAGAGGCATTGCACAGAGACCTGAAGATCCGGATGTAGCAGTAGAGCATAACAAGGAGGGGAACCCCAAAACCCAGAACTACACTGACAAACTTCAGCCCCACCTGCCACTGTAAAGGGTTTTCAGTGAACCACACCTGGCACACGGGCCCCCTCTGCTGACCGACAATGTCTATCATCTCCACTTGTTTAAAGTAAATGTCAATTCCACTCAAGCCCAGACAGACTGCCCAGATGATGGCACATGCAAACTGAGCATGGCATGTGCTTCGTTTCCAACTTGAGCTGATGGCGTGAACGATGGCCAGGTACCTGTCAAAGCTGATGCAGGCCAGGAAGAGGATGCCACTGTACCGGTTTAGGGAGAAGAGAGCACCTGAGATCTTGCAAACAGCCAAGCCGAACATCCAGTGGTGAGCCCACTGCACTGCAAACAGGGGCAGAGTGAAGGCCAGCAGAAGGTCAGAAATGGCCAGGTGAAGGAGGAAGGTGTCTGTTAAGGAAAAGGCACAAGCTCCACCACTCTGAGAGATTCTGTAGCGTCTGATCACACACAGCACCAGCACGTTGCCAACAACTGCCAAGACGAACACCAGGCTGTATACCACAGGGGAGTACTTTTCTGCAAAACCATAGATGTCTTCCTGTGAGCACGGGGATGCAACAGAATCTGTACTGTAGTCTGTCCCATTTTCTCCATAATAATCATCATACTCCTGTGACAAGACAGAGATACAGAATTCATCAATATATTTCAAAGACCTGGGTAATTAAAAAAAAAAGACTGGCTTTTGGACAAGTTTCATATAACACTTTGTGTTTCCTAATGAACAATTATGCATAACAACTAAATAACTAAATGAAATTAATAACTAAATTTTAAAAACAATCCCCACTCACTGTGATTGACATGGCTGAATCTGGGATTGGACGGCGAGCCAGCAGAAGACCTAAAACCTTCCAAGGGAGATGAGAGTACACTGTTCTCATAAACACGTTTGCCAAACATCCCTTTTCACATCTTGCCGTAGCCAGATGTCAGAGGATCAGAAAGAAGAAGTACGAATTTCAGGAACTGATTGTTTTTTTTTTCAGTTTTAGACAGATGAAAACATAGCTAAAGTGGGAATTGATGACTGTTTCAGGAAAATTTTTACACATATTTTTAATCCATGTCTCCACCTAGCTGTAAGCGTCGGCCAGACAGACTGAGCATGACTACTGTGCTTCATATGAAAAATATTCCATTGCAAAGAAAACTTAGAAGAAAATGTATCTTCTTTGAAAACATAAATTGATTACATATCATAAAGTAAAAAACAATATATAGCCAGGCTTTAAAAAGCAGAAAGTTGTTTTTGCAAAGAAATCCTCCACAACTAAAGGAGAAGTGAAAGTTCTTTGTTGGCACAAATTTTACACTCACCACTATGCTGCAAGTTCAACTTGCTTTGACATATGAAGCATTTCACTCAACCTACAATGTAGTAACTTGTTTGTTTGTTTGTTTGTTTGTTTGTTTCTTCAGGCGTATTTTTCTTTTCCAGTTTTTGTGACTTTACTATGTCAGAATGTGAAAATATAAAACTGTTTAGAGCTCAGCAGGACTGCATTATAAGATTTATTTAGTGATTTCAAACATTGGTGACTTCTGAAAAAAACAACCCATCCCTCACTGAAAACATAAGATCTCTCTATAAATATGCATTACATATATTACTCAAGGGCCGGTGTCCTGCAGGTTTTAGATATCACCCTGGGTCAACACACCTGCATCACATGATTAGTTCATTACCAGGCCTGTGGAGAACTTCAAGACACGTCGAAGTAATTTAACCATTAAAATCAGCTGTGTTGGATCAAGGACAAATCTCAAACCCGCAGGACACCGGCCCTTGAGGCCTCGAGTTCCCCAACCCCTGGTTTAAAGGATGACAATAGGACATAAACTGTGTGCAGAAACAATGTTAGAGGTACTTCAAACAAACAGAAACAGGAACTCAATAGTGCGAATGCTTTACAGCATTCACACAATAATAACACAGTGAGATCAACAAGAAGTGAATTAAAAATAAATTCACTTCCGAGAACAGTTTTAACATTTCTAAATGCTAAAACTAAGTTTTAGCATTTAGAAATAAATGCTAAAACTGTTTTACTAAATTAGTATGCTAAATACTAAAAGACTCGACTGACACACAGGGTATAAATATATAAATTTTAAAGTGAGTTAAGATGAAAATACTTTTAAAAAACTTGTGTTAGGAAGCAGTGGGTGACTTAATTAAGTCAAAGGAGTTTGCAAAGAAAAAAGCGTCTGGACTTCTTTAAGTTGCTTGAAGATGTTTCACCTCTCATCCGAGAAGCTTCTTCAGTTCTAAGGTCAAATGGCTGAGAGTCCCAGATTTAAATCCAGTGGGAGTATCCCCCCAATGGATGACTGAGAATCTTCACAGACGTGACTTAATTAAAGTCATTCAGTTAAAACTACTAAAGCTGGATATATATATGTATATATATGAATAGAGCTTACCTTCCGAACTTTTATAAAAACAGGATACAAGCTGGTGCAGGCTGGTGAAAGAGATACTGAAGGCTCAATGATTGTGCAGGTTTTAAAAGAAGACAGGATATGACATTATTCGCGTTTATCTTTGCGGTTAAATTAAACATAGGGTTAAGGGGATGGCATCAGAATATATCGTTTGCTTGAACTGTGGTAGAGATGATTTCCTGCAGATGATGTCTCTATGCAAACTTTAAAAAACTTTAAAAGTTTATGAGGTTTGGGCACCAATGACACTAAAAGACTCCACTGATGGTGAAATTCAGTCCACAAGTTTTAAACTAAAGTGAAAACGTGAAAAAAAAAGTATGTTTAAGCAGTAGATAATTGCATAGTCAGGTTCAGGAACATTCAAATCCAAGTTGAAAAATTCTGTTAAGAAATGAGTCATAAACTAGACAGAGGCTGGATAGTCTGAGTGAGCCATATCCCCTCACGTTATAAGTGTTATTTTTGAAAAACGACCAGTGCATTCGTTTGAGAGGAACTGAATACTGTTGTGGTTACATCTGTCTCAACCGAAGGTCTCCTGGAAAATTAAGCTATTGTGTAACATCATACGTGTTTTTGTATCTTACTTGTAGAAATGTTTAAATTAGAACTTTGAAACAAAAACAATACTTTTTTACTTATAACATATCTGTATATACGCTACTGCAGTAAAGACAAAGGCACACACCTTTGTTCTTCTGACAGCCCCTCAAACACTATGCTTCCATGTTTAAATTCAAACTTTTTCTCATGTGACCCAATGTAAAAAAAAAAAGTGTTTTATTAATGTGACATTTTACACTTGTATTTTGCAGCTTTATTGAAATAAAAAAGTAGCAGCATGAGTCAGTTATCGTGTATTTATTTATTGGTGGATGCAAGTGTTCAGAACACAGATAGCCTTTGGAAAAAAAAGGGTCTCTCAATCTAGAGGTGCATGTTTTAGACGAAGAAGAAGTCCCTAACTGGAATGAGAGCAGTGTCTGATGACGTTTTTTTTGGTCTGAGGTGGCAATGTCCTCTAGGGTTGACAGATAGCAACCTGTGGTTTTTTCTCCAGCAGTGCTTGCGGCACCATTTTTTTCTGCCACAGAGCAGCGTGCATACCACACTGATGTGAATTATGTTATAACAGCAGAAAGTGGAGTCTCACTGAGGAACTCACAAGCTTTCCACAGTCAATACAAAATAAGGCTGGGTTTGAGTCAAGCTTTTCCTGTATTTCAATATCAACTCTTTAGTCCTATAGGTGTGCTAAGCTAGTATGCTCACTGAACACCACACTGATGGGCATATCTCATATCTGTATGCTGACTCACCTTCACCTGAGATTAGCTCAACTACAGTTGTGTCATCAGCAGATTAAATAATGATGTTGGATGAGTGGACAGGTGTACCATTACCGGTGTGCATTATGTAAAGAAGCGAACTCAGCAACCTCAAAGAGATTCAGTGTTCGGTGTAAAGGATGAGGATGTATGGGGACAAATTTGATGTGAGGAGAGGAGTTTGTCAAAAACCTCTTGGTCCAAGTGCTGATCAATGACTTTAGAAAGCCCTAAAAAACGAACTTGTAAGTGCTGTGATGAAGAGACAATATTGTTCCAGTATTTCAGATTTTTTTATTACTACACTGAATCATCATGTCAACTAATGTATTCAGTTCAATTCAAAAAACGTTATTTATATAGTGCAAAATTACAAAAACAGTTGCCTTAAGGCACTTTATATTGTAATATAGTAAAGACCATACGATAATACAGGGAAAACCCCAAGAATCTGATGGCCCCCTATGAGCAAGCACTTGGCGATGGTGGGAAGGAAAAACGCCCTTTTAATGGAAAGAAACCACCGGCAGAACCAAGATCAGGGAGGGGCAGCCACTTGCCCCGACTGGCTGGGAGGGAGGAGGGAAAAACAGGACAAAGACACAGTGTAGGAGAGAGCCTGAGATTAATAACAGCTCATAATTAAATGCAGAGTGGTGTATGAATGAGGTCATTAAGGTAAGATGGGGCCTGATTATGCAAGACCTTGTATGTGAGGAGACAGAGTTTAAACTTGATTCTGGATTTAACAGGAAGCCAGTGAAGAGAAGATAATATAGGAAAAATACACTCTCTCTTTCTGCTTCCTGTTAGCACTCTTGCTGCTGAATTTTGGATAAACTCAAGGCTTTTCAGTAAGTTTTTAGGACAGCCTGATAATAATGATTTCCAATAGTCCAGCCAGAAAGTAATAAATACATGAAGTCATTTTTCAGCATTACGATCAGACAAGATGTTTCTAATTTTAAAGATATTGCACAAAGGGAAGGAAGCAGTCCTACACATTTGTTTAATGTGCGTATTGAAGGACATATTCTCGCCAAGAACAATTGCAAGATTCCTCACAGTGATACTGGAGACCAAGGTACTGTCATCCAGAGCGTCTGGTTAGAGACCATATTTCTAGGATTTTTAGGGCTGAGTACAATGTCCTCAGTTTTACCTGAATTTAGAAGCAGAAAGTTAGAAGTCATCCATGTTTTTAAGATATTCCTTCAGTTTAACTAACTGGTGTGTGCTATCTAGCTTCAGGGCTAGATAAAGCTGGGGATCATCTGCATAGCGGTGAAAATGTATGCTGTGCCTTCTAATGATAGCATATACATGTATGTAAACAGAACTGGTCCTGGTATAAAACCTGTGGAACTCCATAATAAACTTCGGTTTGTGAAGGTTTACATGAACAAATTGGAGTCTAGATAAAATTCAAACCACTGCATAGCAGTGCCTTTAATACCTATTACTTGTCCTAATCTCTCTAATAAAATATTGTGGTCAGCAGTACTGAATGCTGCACTGAAGTATAGCCTCTGACAGCAAAAGGATGATGTTAGTATCAGAGGCCATAAGCAGATCATTTGTAACCTTCACTAACACTTTTTTTTTTACTTTGCAAAGTTTTGAAACCTGACAGAAACTCTTCAAAGAAGCCATTTAGTATTACCATTACAACCACTCTTTCAAGAATTTTTGAGATAAAAGGAAGGTTGGAGATAAGTGGTCAAGAAAGCTGGTCAAGTGATGGCTTTTTAAGTAGTGGTTTAATTACTGCCAGATTGAAGGCCTGTGGTACAGAGTTGATTAACAGAGATAAGTTAGTCATATTTAAGACTGAAGCATTGATTAATAATGTAATGTAATGTACTGTACATATAAACTGAAGATTTATTACATTTTTTTATTTTAAAAAAACCCATAACGAACAGCAACAAAAGTGGTATTTGAAGAGTCTAGAAGTCAGAAATACTTTGTTAAATTGTATTATACAAGCATAACGTTTCCATGCTTTTCATGAGTAATTTTTTGAGTCACTGGTACATACGGAGTGCCACTTTGTGTAGTCAACAGAGTATGTGCTTAAACGTCACAGTTCATTTAATTTTTTCAGCTTGTCCCCTGTTATGTACACACACCACACCTGCCATGAAGTCACAACCTTGTTGATATGTAAATGTACAATAAGTTCCCGCTTTGTCCCTCGAGTGCTATTATGCTGATAAAGCCTGCATCATTCTAGGTGCACCGTTTTAGGTGTGTGATACGCCCCAAAACCAAACATTTTTTCCTTTACAAGACATTCAGGCCTGTTTACTTGGTCATTGTTTGCCATCTCATATCAGCATAGAAACTGAACTACAACCTATGCATACCGTGTCACTGGGTATAAGAGCTGTGGTTGTGAACCCTATCCTAGTCTTCAATTTCAGACCTCGCTTTCAGGAGCCAGATACTAAGTTCAAGAGTTGAAGTGGACAGCAAATTTTCCTACAAATCAAGGTAGTTTAAACTCATCCTACTAACTGATTTTCTTTATATCTGATTTGGGGTAAACTCCTAATCAAGAAAGATCTAATTCTTTTTGTTTGGAATAAAATTTTATGAAGCTTTCACAACACAGATTTGGATATATAACATTTGTTATAAAGAAACGATGTAAAAGTGTCTCAAAAGTTCTATAAACAAGGAAGTAAACTGGTAAAGTAAGTGAACTTCATGTTTAAATTGCTCCAAGTGTGTTTCCTTCTGTTTGCAGCCATGGAATTCCAGACAAACGTGATAAATGCACAACCTCAGGTGACCGTCACACAGTACACGGTGTCCTCTGGGTCGTCAGAGTGGAATACAAATGCATGCGACTGCTGTGAAGACTGCGGCATCTGTACGTGTCTATATGAGTTTTGTGGGAAGATGCTGAAGTTTACCAACAGTGTAACATGAACAGAAATATGATGATACACCTCTCACCTCCAGGTCTTTGTGGAACATTCGTTCCCTGCATCCTGGCTTGTAAGGTGGCTCAGGACAGCGACGAAAGCTGCTGCCTGGCCTGCCTTCCCGGCGCCCTGATTGCTTTACGGACAAGCATACGCAACAGATACAACATTGGTGTAAGTGTGCTGCAGATGTCTAATCATTTATTAAACAAGAAGACTAGAATTCTAATCATGATGAAATCTAGATGGTGTTTTATATTACATTTTTCAAATCCCAGCACTCTAAAAAAAGGTTCTGTAAAAAAAGATATGATGATGTTTGTCACCAGTTTACTGTGACTGTGCTTTTCCTCAGGGCTCTGTGTGTGACGACTGGTTAGTAATGGCCTGCATTCCAGCATGTGGATTATGTCAGATGGCACGTGAGCAGAAGATAAGAGGAAACTGAAAATTTGATATATGATATGATATGATATCCTCAAAGTATCCAAGTAAAATAATATATGAAAATGTATTTCTTCAGTTTCCGTATCTTATGAAAATAAAAAAAATGGCATAGACACATTGTAGTAAAGCTAAAGGATTTGATAAGAATAAAAGTCAGATAATTGGACTAAACTGACATTTTCTTCTTGTTTTTCCTTTTTTATTCTATAGTTTAATAGGATTACATAGTATATCTGTTATATTTGACATGTGAGCTCGGAGGCTTGGAATGAGGCTGAAAACCCCACATTTTTCACTCAAAGTTCGACAGCGACTCATTGTGCTGACACTAAGTTTGTGCAACAAAGCAACAAAATAATGACGGATATGTGGGAATTGCAGCATGAGTGGCTCTTAAATACCCTTAAAAAAATCAACCAGTTTATGCTGGTAAACTCAAATAACTATTCAATAAATATATGGATCTCTTTTGAAATGTAATCATTTCTGAGAACTGTTTTACTACCTACATTATAATTCAATAATGTTCACAATTTGCACGTTATATTTTTTCTTTTTTTAATGTTTAAGATAATTGTGTTAAATAATAAGTGATTTGTCTGAATGCAAATTGTATATCCACTCAAAAACAATATTTCAATAAAACTATTGGAATTAATGTGTTGTGATTAAATAGTTGAACACAGCTGTAAAGGATTATGAAAGAAGAAGAATAAGTTGGAGACATCTTCCCCTTTCTGACTGAACGTTTTATTTTTGGCTGACCATGTACTTCAGAGCTGTCTAAAGGCACAGGGTGAGGCGAAAAGCATTAATCTGAGTAAGTACAAATTAGTGTAACTTCAAATATCGGGACATGTTTTCAGTTTTCCTGGGCAAGTTTGAGAAAGGATATCAATATTATAAAGTTATGCTTATAAAGGGTGAATCTTAAAAGTGGCACACATGATGTGAAAAATTTCTGAAAACTATTTCGCAACTCTTCCTATACATCTTATTGTTATAGACAGCTTCCTCTTTCTGACTCAGTGTATTTGCGGCCACCTAAAAAAAGTTGTCTGAGAAGGCATTAATTTAAGTAAGTATGAATTAGATTAACTTCACGTATTGTGACGTTATCAGTTTTCCTGGGATCGTCTAAGGAAAGGAAATAAATGATATCTTATTTGCAAAATTACAAGAATTTATGCTTGTAAAGGGTGAATATTAAAAATAACACATATGAAAATACATAATTATTTCTCAACTCTTTCTATGCATTTTGTTATCGTCCTAAAATTATTGATATTGTGATTTTTGCCCTATATTGCATTCCTGTAGCATTAAATTATGAATTCGTTGCTTTTTAACATTGTGCACTGTGTGGACCACAATGACGTGAGAGAAACCCTAAAGAGGAGAAGGGCAAACATTCATTTATAATGAAAGGGGATATGAAAACATAAGAAAAGAGGAACAAAGTTGTTCTCATCGTATATATTTCTTCGGGGACACGCTCCTCACACCTCAGGATTAGAAGATTCTTTTATGCTGAGACTATTCCTAGAGACTTGCAACTGCTTCTAGTAAGAAACGCTAACAACAACAAGAACAGGTAAGAATCTGAGCTTGGGTTAGTGAAGTAATTATAAAAATACTAAGTCTAAATTAAAATGCCGGTTGAAGGCATTAAAACTCCAGCAACACTTGTAGTCCTGTATATAAAACAACTTAATTATTTGTTATAATTTGGCCGCGATGAGTTGTCCTGTGTGCCGTTTCTACAAAATTTTTAAAATGATTAAAAATCAATCAGATATGAAATGCTAGTTTGTCAATTTACTTCTTTGTAATGTTTAAATGTACTTGTCAGATTTTAAGAGAAAGCTGACAACATCAATGATGTACCTTAAGCAAGAATTTGCATTCTGATATTAGAATTTTTTCTGATTTGAAAGTATTCTCTATTCTCAGATTCCTGTACCACATTCACCTGATGAAAAACCCAGAGGCCTTGTAGACGTTTTCAACTTAATATTTAAACAAACAAAACGAGCCGATAGAAGTTATTTAAAGAACTGTTTCTTTGCACTGCAACAAGACAAAATGGGAAACCTAACTCATCAGCTGCTGTCAGTTACAATTGTTCTTGCAGCTGTTCAACTCATCAGTAGTTACAGCTTCAGGAACTGCATTGCAGAAGCAGATTCTGATGGAAAAACTTTCAATTGCATACATCGAAATGCAATGAATATTTTTGATATTGTCAGCGACCTGCCACCATCTACCATCAATCTCACCATTTTAAGAACTCGTCTGACGCACCTTCCTAACAACAGCTTTAGTAACCTGGCAGACCTTCAGCACCTCGGAATTGATAATAATTCCTTGACAACCATCAGTCAGTTAGCTTTCCAAGGCTTGTATCAACTGAAGACTCTAAACATGTCATTAAACAAAATATCAGAGCTCAACCCTTCTCTGTTTAAGGACCTGCAGAATCTCACCTCCCTCTTCATGGCCAACAATGCATTGAAGCAGCTGCCCGGGGATATTTTTTCATCTGTTCTCAAGCTAGACACTTTAATCCTGAGACAAAACTCTCTGTCAGATTTCTCAGGCATTGCTAAGTCTGTGGCACATCTGACAAATCTGACGACACTGGATCTTTGCTTTAACAATTTGACCTCTCTCAGACACTCAAATGTGTCACTGCCCCAGTCCCTCACTGTTTTGTATGTTTGCAAAAATAATCTTTTAACGCTGGGATGTCAACCTTCATTTCTCAGCTTTATCAACACTTTAGATTTGTCATACAATTCTCGGCTGCCTACAAAAGCCTTTGATCAAATTGATTTGAGCACTATAAATTATTTGCTTTTGCATTCAACAAATGTAACAATAGTGGAGTTTTTAAACATTAGCAACATCAATCCAAGTCATGTTGATTTCTCTGGTACAGGACTGAACAATGACAGCATGCTCAAAGAATTATGCATACTGTTGAAAAAAAGGCTGAAAGAGAAAAATCTTAAAAATATGAACCTGGGTAATAATGGGATTAGGATACTTACAAATAACACACTGTCCTATTGTCCTAATATCACAGGGGCTTTAGATCTATCCCGTAACAACCTAAAGAACACATATTGCCTTGAGTTTCTTGAAAGACATGTATACATAGAAGACTTCAAAGCAGAGCACAACCATCTCAGCTTCCTTAATTACTGTAAAACAAACAAAAACGTTTTATTTAAAAAAAAATGGAAAATCTGAGTTATCGTTACAATCGCATCTTAAAAGTTAACCCTTATGCTTTCTATAATACACCAAATCTCAGGACGCTACAACTCAACATAAACAGTATTGCATTTCTCCATAAACACGCTCTCAAGGGACTAAAAAAGCTCGAGACACTTCGTTTAGACAATAACCTCTTAACTGATTTGTTCAGTGTCACATTTGAAGATCTGGTCAGTTTGCAAATTCTTAACCTTCGCAACAACCGCATTTCTGTCATTTTCAAAAGGACTTTTTTCAACCTGAAATTTTTAAATACACTGGATCTTGGAGGTAATAAGATTACCCATTTTCAGCAATCGGGTCTTGATGGACTAAAAAGCCTGTCCAAGCTCTATCTAGATGGAAACCAGCTAAAACACATTGACCCTGTCTTATACCATGCATTTCAAGACACCCTCACTGTGCTAGATTTACAGAGTAATCAGTTTTGCTACGTAACAGAAACTCATGAGTCACCATTCATGAATCTCAGCAGACTGACTGATCTGAAATTAGATCGGCAGCGACCTAACGGACTCACCGTTTTACCACGCACTTTACTACGTGGCCTCTACTCACTGAAATCTTTGTATCTCACCAACAATAACATATACCATCTTGCTCCTGATACCTTTGATGACCTAACAGACTTAAGTTTCCTCACACTGGATAACTGCTGTGTTGGGGTGAAAAAATTAGAACCAGGGGTCTTTAAAAATCTAAGAAATTTGACCAGATTGGCTGCAGAAAATATGGGCATTCAGAACTTCTCCAAAGAGGTTTTTGGGAATCTTACACAGTTACGTTCACTGCAGCTCAACCGCAATGCCATGCAGACTCTTTCTGTAGACGCATTAATGGGTCTACCTATGCTTCGTTACCTTGACATACGAGATAATCCTGTAAGCTGCACCTGCAATAATGCTCCTTTGCAAAATTATACAAAGAATAACACAGATGTTCAGGTGGTGTACCTGTACAACCTGTCATGCCAACACAATCCAAAACTCAAATTTCACAATTTTGACACTAAAGTTTGTCGTGGAGATATAGGAATGTACCTGTTTTTTAGCACATCAGCTGCAATCTTCTTGTTTACAATCATTCCCTTATTCTATGTTAAACTCTACTGGAAAATGAAGTACAGCTACTATGTGTTTCGGGCCTGGTTTAGCGAGCAGTGGAGCAGACTCCACGAGGAGGAGGAGAATTGTAAATATGATGCATTTATTTCCTATAACTCATCTGATGAACAATGGGTCATGGACCAATTGTTACCCAACTTGGAGGGAGGTGGGTCATCTTTTAAGCTTTGCCTGCACCACAGGGACTTTGAGCTGGGCCGTGATATTGTGGACAATATTGTTTCTGCTGTATACAGTAGCCGGAAAACCATTTGTGTGGTGAGCAGGAATTTTCTGCAAAGTGAGTGGTGTTCTCTGGAAATCCAGCTCGCCAGTTACAGACTCTTTGATGAGCACAGAGATGTTCTCCTGCTCGTTTTTCTGGAGCCAATCTCTGAGAGGCAGCTGTCTTCGTATCATCGCATGAGGAAAGTAATGTTAAAAAAGACTTACCTGCAGTGGCCTGGTTCAGACTGTACTAACCCAACACAGGCGCAGGAACTGTTCTGGAATCAGCTACGTAGAGCAATAAAAACAGGGACCAGACTAGAGACAGAAGAATGTTCTGCAACTCATGAGAGCAAAGAAGCTGAAGACTTTAAGGAAGAGAGATCTGATGAAAACTTTTACTTGCAACCTTAAAAAAAAAAAAAGAATTTGTGATTTGTTGTTTTACTCAATTAACCTTGAAATGATGTTGTAAAATACAATGTAATGTGTTATAAATGTAAGAGCAGCTTTTGTTAATTTTATGTTTTGCAGTGTTTGACGTATATATGCAATTTCTACAAATTTCTTTTAAATTACTGTTTGGCATTTAAAGGGATGCACAACTTTCACAAACAAATAATATTCCATTATAACATCTGTGTTTTTAATTGTACAGAAGTCAAAAATAAACATAAATGCTTCAAAAGGTTGAAAATGATGCATAATTGCATGGCTACTTAACTCAGCAAAAACAGGACAATAGAAGAAGACAGGCTACTCTTCAGTGGATAGCTATTGCATCTATGCTTAATGCTATGGTTATATTAATATGGGAACATAACGTGTTTCTCACTGACTAAACAAAAACCTTGAAGTGCATAAATTAAAGGACAATTGTACTTTAATCAGTCATAGAAATATTGATAGCCATGCCTCTATGGAGAGCTTTACCACACATTAGTACAGTCTCATAGGAGGGAAGGACCATTGCTCAGGGCTCAGGAAAGCAGAAAGGGAAGGTGCAGGGTCTCTCTCAAGAATGAATGACGGAGGGTAGTGCATCATACCAGTGTGCTGGGACTTCAGAGGAGAACAAGCTGAAGGGTGACTGAACTGGCTCGAAGGTTGGAAATGATTGCTCTGATGGTGAACTGGGGCAGGAAAAGAGGGAACACACGAGTACCTGTCAGTTCCAAATGGGTCTTCCTGCTGGGCAATGTGCATTGGCTCTCCTGTGTATGTATCTGGCAGCTGCAATTGGTAAGGAAAAAAGGGCTGGGGGTTGCTGCCAGAGTACTGTAGGCTCCTGTTTCCAAATAAGCTGGATTGGTCCATGAAGCTATTTTCAAAGGAACCAAACATAGCTGAATTTTTGCTCTTTGACCAGTTTAAACCACCTTGCCAGTTCTCAGGTACAGAAGCCACTTCTCTCTGGCATAAAGTGGTAGAAGGAGCAAACAAAATGCTTTCTGGAGCTTCACAGGTCTGAAAGTTCATGAACAATGGAGGAGAGAGACTTGGTCTGAGGATATCATCCAAAACACTGTCGGCCGTATCCGCAGGGCTCACCAGCCACTCAGTAACCTTGACAAGTAACATAAAGAATCATCATTTATTATCAGAGAATCTTATATTATAGAAATCTGAAAATAACTTAAGTAGGAGTGACAATGTAAACTGAGGGCCTCACCTGTTTTTGACTGCAGTGTGGCTGTGGACTGGTCTTCCAGCTGGCATGTCTATTTGCTGGCATATTAAAAGAGGTATCTAAAAATAAGGAAACAAAACTGAAAAAAATGTAGGTATGTCATGCCTACTTCTGTTTTTTTTTTTTAAATAACCACATAAAATGATGTAAAAACCAAATTGATGGTTTGTGTCTTTTCTGTATTCTTTCTTCTTTACATAAATTCATCTCCTGACATAAAACAAACACAAAACACTTTTAAGGATAGGTTTAATTTTTTTGACCCATCTTCAAACAACAGATACCTATTAAAATAATATCTTTGTCATGCAATACATGGAGTTGAGATAAATGTTTTTGCCTTTTTTTTTTTTTTTTTAAACGGCAGAAATATTAGTTTAAAGATATTTAACAGTAAATAAACCTTTACAACTATTTTAGCACAGAAGGCATTATCCAGTCATTCTTTAAGGGGAAAAAAGTATTTTCATTGTTTCACTTCTCTTCTGTAACTGTTTTTGCACGTCTGTTCAACAGAAGGAAGAGGTGGCGCAACGACAGACAAGTATAAGAGAGCACAGTGGTGAGGTAATGACAACTCACTGAAGTGCAAGAAATGTTAATTATTCTAAAACCATAGATAGACAGATGCAGACTTACACTAAACATCTGTTAGTCTGATGGCAGAGAAGCTGGTCCTAGCTGGAGTACCAACAACTCTCTGCCAAAGTTAAATCTGAACCGAACACACAAGGTCTACCTTTAAACTGTACTACATTTTAAAGGCTGAGGGGGAGTAACAATTACTGCAAGGGTAAATTCTTTAGTACATGACAGCACAAAAACACTAAAAGAAACGGGGAGAAAAAGTGACAACGGGTAAACGTGATGTAGGTGGAGGTCATGGTCAGTCTATAAGGGAAACACTTTGTGTGCATTCTCGATTGGTATATTTAAGTTGTGTTTGTATTGTGTGCATAAGAACAAAATAATGTGTGTGAGCATACAGGATGCAGCATGCACTATCACTAGTTTAATTTATTTTGAATGACTAAATGGTTAAAATACACTAACATAAAAAAACAGTGTAAATGTTCAAGCTATCAAACAAAAGAAAATGTATGAACTTAAATATTTCTTACCAATCAGCTTGGCAATATATTACTAACAAACACTTTTATACTTAAGTACTTATAAGTAACAATGAATGCGAAGATACTCCATAAACACTTTTAAAATGAGCAGATTTTGACCATATAATCTGTATCACAATATAATAACATCTATCAAACAGATGTTTGATCAGCTGGAAGTTACACAGTTAAAATGATTACCATGTCAACCAGCATAGCTGTGGTCAAACGGAGATCATTAGACATAGTCAGTTACAACCTGCACCAGAATATCTCCCCTATCAGAGTGATAGATAAAGTGCAACACATAGCTGTCACTTAAAAAAACAAAACACTGATCTTGAACAAATCTGCGCTTTCCATTATATTATGGGGAAATGTATTTTAATGCTCACCTGCAGCAAAGAGATCCTCTTCATTTTTCCTGGTTGGCTCTTGATCATGATCTTGGGCTTTCTTTGTGGGATGCACAGCAAAGCTACGATGTTGCTGAAGTCTAAGGAGGTTCTCTTGAAGCCACGGTCCATGCCTTTTCCTCAGAGAGTTCAACAAAACCTCCCTGCTCTCTGACAGCACGTCTCTCCTGCTCATTGACGGAAGCTTCAGATGGTGACACAAACGTGCTGCCACTGCACTGACAAACTTCATTACATACTTTGGATCTTGCGTTCTGTCCTGTATCTCACAGCTGTTGGCTGAACTGAGAGTTGGGGTTTGCACAAGAGTAGAAATCACACGTTCTTTTACATTTGTGTTGAAAGTCTTTATATTGTCTCTGTCAACAACTGGAGTCAGCAGTGATTCTCTGCTGTTTTCAGACACGACACATGTCCACTTGGTTTCTGTTGTTAGTACATCGAGGAAGCTGTGTTTAGACGAGTGGCTGCTTTGAAAACTTTGACATGAAAGAGCGAGGTGTTGTTGTGGTTTCTCCTCTGTTGTGACATCTGATTGCTTTGAATCAAACTGCATGTTTTTCTTTTCTTTCTCTTGGCAGTCAGTGTGGTCTTTTGAAGCAGGGTCTGTATTTTTTCTGAATGGCACACAGCTCCCAACATCTGTATCAGCTCCCAACAAACCATCAGTGGACATTGGAGCAGAATTGTGCAATGCTGAAGATGAATGTGAAATTACAGTGTTCTTTTCTTTTCTTTGTTCCTCCAGTTTTGGCTGTTCACTTAGCAAGCGTTCAAAATCAATAGACTTCACCTCATGGTTAAACAGGCCATGGTGTCCTGTCAGGCGGCCGTCTGTGATGATACTGGGCTCCTGCACAGAGGGAACAATACTTGGAAATGGTGGATTTCTCCTTGAAGAACAATGACAACTAGCATGACAGCAGTTATGCAAATGTGCCATATCTAAGTTGCTTTGGCGATGGCGATGGTGATGATGATGGTGATTTGACTTGATCTTTGAAGTCTCTTTCCAGCCACCTCTTATTTGACTCCTCTCCTTGCGGGTCTTCAGTCGTTTCATTTTTTTCTCCTCATTTGCCTTACTATAGTGGGTTGAATATCTGGGAAGAGCACTGAATCTTTTTGCAAAGAAACGCTTTTTATCTTGTTGAAAATTGTTGACTTTTCCTTTTTTATAGAGGTCTCACCACACACGTGGCTCATGCTGCATCCTATTCTGTAGAAAAATAACCACAGTTAGTAAAGAAAGCTTGATAATACAGGATGTGGTTGCAGCTCATTGAGGTCAACTCTACCAGTAAAATTAAGAGCAACTTACCAATGATTCAGTGAAAGTGACTAGATGTAAATTTGAATCCCTGATCATGTGGGCTTTGACTTGAACATGTAGACCATATATAATGCAACTTGCCATTTTTTCTAAGCAATTCATAAAAATAATAAGAAAGCATGTAACATACTTGGCATAGTTTAGCAGAGATAGATAAAATTTGGAAAATGTCTCTTTTACATTAACATTATTAGTGCAATTAAACTGTAAGGGAATTAATTTGCATAACATTTTAAATCATATTAAACTACAGACACAAAATCAGTCCAACAAATAATGTATTATTTGACTTGTTCCTGCAGGCTACAGTCACAGACACAATAGTTTGACTATATGTGTGCAGCTGTACACACTGAAAACTAGGTTTCAAGAAAAACATTTCAAATAACCGGGGAAAAAATAAGATACTGAGCAGATAGGCCTATCGAGGTCAGACTTTTATAGCTGTGGTTACATTTCTCTGTGCATGCATGGTTGTAAGGATTTATAAAGTGTGTAACTGTATAGTTACTGAATAGTAAGATGACTTGAGCTGACTACACCCATCAAAGTTGCCTGTCAAGTTCACATGATCTGTTGTCAATCCTGTGTAAAAAAAACTAACTTTAAAAAAATATATAATAATAAAAATCTTGCAGTGTTGAGATGACTGTAAGTCAAAAGTACTGCTTATATTATATGTGAATTTACTTATTTTTACTCTGAATGTCTGGGGGGGGAAAGCCCTGGACAATATCCTTCATACTGTATGCACACAAAAAGTTAGAACTTATACTTCTGTTTACCCTGTTGGGCGTTCCTACATCTTCCTCCATCTCACCCTATCCCACTTCTGTAACACCAACCCGCTGCTTTCATTACATCCATAAACCTCCTCTGCAATCGTCCTCCTTTTTCTTCTGCCTATCTTTAACATCCTTTGCCCGTTGTGTCCACTATCCCTCCTCTCCATATGTCCAAGCCATTTCAACCTCGCTTGTCCCTCCTTGTCCCTCCTAGTCACTCGCAACTAAAATTTTAGAATCTTCAGCGCCACCTCCCGTCTTTTTGTCAGTGCCACCGTCTCCAAACCATACATCATCGCAAGTCTCACTAACATCATCTTAATTTTCCTTTTCTATTCTTCTATTCTTATGTCGCCAATCACACCTGACACTAGTCCCCACCCACTCCACCTTGTCCACAACCGCTTCATCACTTCTCGTGTGCACTGTTCGTTACTTTGGATGGCTGACCCCAGTTATTTTAAACTCAAAACAGCTCGAATTAATACTGAAAATTAAATGAAAAATGAACTAAAACGAGGAAACTAACTGAAGATAAATTAACTTGTTTTATATATATATACACACAACTTATTCACACAACTTATGTCTGGATTATGTCAGCAAGCTAACTTGGAGATTAGCAAGCACCTACTATCCCCAGGTGTAAATTAAGTTAAGGTGACACGCGGTGCATTAAGTTTAAGCTGTAGCTGCTTAGAAGCGCAAAGTATTTCCAACTTTAGCAAACTGTAAATCAGTTAAAGCCTTAAATACATGAGATAAAAAGAATCAATGAAAAGGAAAAATAATTAATTAACGTAGTTTCCACTTACCAAAGTCGTTCACAACCGCTTACTTTTACCGCACACCGAATGTATCGTTGCTCGGCAACACGCAGTCCCTTGCGTTTTTTACACGCAGTGGTAACGCCCAAGAAAGCCAACGAGCTGGACGAATCCACGTTCACAAAACGAGGGGTTACACAGTATCAACTCTGCTCCATTTTTCTATTTATGTAATCCTTTATTTTTGAATTCTCATATCATATGTTCCACACCACAATTTTATATGTTGAAACGTCGGAAAATTAAAATATTTAAAACCATGCATGTTGTTGACCACTCATGATAATGGTACGCTCTGCTATACTGAACCTCACTTCCGGAAAGTGATTCGGGGGACAACAGTGTTTTTGATTTAGTGGTAGGCTATGATAAGTTATACCTTTTAATGCAGTCTTTATGTAAATCTCTACCCTTTTCCATTCTACAGAGTATAGGCCTATTTTATTTCACAATTTCTCTTATATTGGTTCAACTACATCTCTTATGTGTTCCAGCATGTTGAGCTAGCTATTGTAGCTAACTTCGTTAGCTTCCACAGATCTCTCAAGCGAACAGAGCTATGGGCTATTTATGAATTGGTTTGTGTGTATTGCTGAAAGTGTGAAGAACTCAGTGTGACTGTTTTCCCAACACAGGTAAAGCAGAATGAGTGCAGGAGAACCAAACCCAGCCGCCACACCCACTCCCTGTGAAGACACGCAGGGAGATGGACGATGGATGTCTATGGTGTGTGACTTTTATATTATTTATAGGATTTATAAAGTACGGTGTTATATTATTCCGTTTGCATCGTTGCTGATGTTTAGTTTTGCAATCACTGAAGATAAAGGGAAGCTTCATAGTTGAAAAGAGCCAGCTACTGACATATTGTAGTACATATTATTGTAATAATGGCCTTCATAAATTATTCAGACCTGTCTAATAAATGAAAAATGCAATGGATTGTGATGGGTGTGCAGTTTTGCAATTAATTTGTGAAAGAAAGAAAAAAGTCTTGGCGAATTAGTATTTTTTTTCAGACACATGGGGATATACATAGATATTTCATTAATTGATTTTAAAAAAACATTAGAAAAATATGCTCAGTTTTCTCTATCCAGATAACAGTACATTCTAAATACATTTTTGTACCTGGACTTTTCATGTAAAAAACAAATTGCTGGTGTTACATTCAAGACTGCACTGTGATGATACCAAAGTGCTTCTAGAAAGCAGACTTGCCACTCGTTAGCCTTTTGGCATTGCCACCGGCAGTCATTTGGGTAGTTATTTTAAAGCATGTCTCTAAATGAACACAAATGTCAGTAGTCACCAGAAAATCAAAGGAAACATACCATGCTGATTCTTAAAAAACCCCCCAAGGTTTTAAAAAGTTTATCTTCCAATATATGTGGATGTTGTGCATGGTTAGTACTGCAGTAAAAAAAAAATATGTATATATATCTAAAAGTTTGCATCTTTTACATTTTCTTTTTGTAGCACAATCGGTTTGTGTCCGACAGCAAAGACAAAGAACCTGATGTCCTGTTTGTTGGAGACTCTCTTGTTCAGCTCATGCACGAGTTTGGGGTAAAACAAAGATTGCATTCATATATGTGCCTCTGTTCATTATGTAACTGATTTATGTTTTCTCATAAATGTTTTCAAAGTGTGAAAACTTGTTGTGCAACATGTGAATGCAATATTATTGTGGTTTGTCTGCAGATATGGCGTCAGTTGTTCTCACCTCTCCATTGCCTTAATTTTGGGGTGGGTGGTGATGCAACACAACATGTGCTGTGGCGACTGAGCAACGGTGAACTGGATAACATCAGCCCAAAGGTTCAAAACAGTGCCAGAAATAGAGAACATGATCATGCTTGTTTATTCACACAAAAGACTGATTGTGCTCAACTCTGTGTTAAAATCCCACTTCCAGGTACATTGGGCCAAAATATCAGCGACATGTGTTCAGTCATGCATTGCTTTGTGTTTTGTTGTTGCAGGTCGTAGTGCTGTGGGTAGGAACTAACAATCACGGTCACACTCCTGAACAGATCTGTGGAGGCATCTTGGCTATTATCCAAGTTATCAAGAACAAGCTTCCCAATGCCCACACGCTTGTACTTGTAGGTGTTTTTCGTAATGCATTCCTTGTATCGGGTGTTAATCTGCTCACCCGCATGTTTGTTGACAATGACTAATGAAGTTAATTCAACCATCAAAGTACAGTGCTATGTCACCCCTTTTAGCAGCATCTTAGCTATCTGAAATGAGGTGAAGTATAAAGTTATGGATACTTCTTCATCATCTGGAACTTTGATTATCTGTGAGCAATTTCACGTAGTATATTGAAGCATTTTAAATATACACTGTAGGCCCATTTGGAAAAACAGTGTAGCATGCACTCTACAGACATGCTCTTCAACGAGTCTGCAGAGAATAGCATCTTGGTAGGCGCTATGTAGAAGCTGCAATCGCTGCTGGTGCTGATACTATTGCAACTAAAAATGGGCACAGTTTAGAAAATCTGTTTAGAAATCAACTGACTCTATATTGTATTAGAAACAACAACAAAAAAACTAGATTAACTGTGGATATCTAAGATTGTTTGGATCACAAGGTTTTGTGCTATATGATATGTAGTTTAAAGTAAACCAGAAGAGTCTCTACCTGGTCAGGTGAATGTTAGGGGGGCAAAAAGCTGTACTTCAGAGAGGTCTGAGGTTTAACTGTATTAATTTACTGTATATGTACTGGGGACAGAAACTTAATTGGAAATTCAGCTAACACGTGGATGAGTAACTTATGAAAAAAGGTATATGAAACATTTAAAAATAAGTATGCTAATGTTTGTTTTCCAGAGTTTACTGCCCAGAGGAAAAATGCCAAACCCTCTACGGGATAGAAATGCCAAGGTGAACGAGCTAGTAAAGGACACCTTAACATCTCTTCCTCATGCCTCCTTCTTCAATGTAGACCCCGGCTTTGTTCACTCCAATGGTAGCATCTCCCACCAGGACATGTACGACTACCTTCACCTGACCCCAAAAGGATATCAAGCTGTATGTGAACCCTTGCATGCCCATATCAAAGCCCTGCTAGGTGAACCTACTGACAACTGAGCATCTAGGTCACAAAAGTACACTACCACAGTGGTCCTTGTCCCTGTTTCAAGAAACCATTGCACTTATATTATTAAGATGTGTAATGATGGATAGAATCAGTTATTAAGGGCTAAGAGCTGCATAAACTATTTGTGGAAGACCTTTTCAAGGCTTGGGTTGGTGACCACTGTTAAAGACAATGTGACCATACCGTTTTTGTTTATATGAATTGACAAAGTCCTACTTCCATTCCCAATATTGCACCTGTTCCATTAGCTTCTCTGACACACAGAATCAATACAATTGAACAATTTTGTTTGTCATCCGGGGACCCTCTGGTTTAAGAGAATAATAATGAGCTAATTATACTGTCCATTATCGCCCTCATGATTGGCACCGCTCACTAAAAGTGATGTCACATCCACTGGTGCAAGTTTTTGTGTCATTTTAGCCGGTCGCACACCTCTCAATTTTTTTACCTGTGTGTGGGTGGCATTTGCACCATGGCCGGTAATTCCCAAATTATACAGAGGGAGATGCTCCAACAGCTTGACAAAAAGACTTCTTAAAAACTCAGCTTCTGGTTTGAGCTTCTTCTACTCTTAAAGAGGGCTGATGTGGAGGTTTTATCTCAGTGATGACAGTTTGTTTTAGAAAATGCTGTAGCGGGTAACTGAGCCCTAAGCACCAGTATTAATGGTGACTGCTGTGGTGATATCACTGTTTTCAAACGACACGACTAATGCGCTGACCATAAAGCACCCTTCAACTATACGTGAAGAGATGGCTGTTAGAGCACACATCAGTCCAGATGTTCAGTGGTCATGAATAAATTTCACAGGTAGGCAGCAGCTTTATATTCTAAGGAAG
Organism: Oreochromis niloticus; assembly: GCF_001858045.2. Classification (NCBI taxonomy): domain Eukaryota; kingdom Metazoa; phylum Chordata; class Actinopteri; order Cichliformes; family Cichlidae; genus Oreochromis; species Oreochromis niloticus. Next base: position 24,992,109 of record NC_031976.2, on the reverse strand, counting down.
ACATCCTGTAGGTCAAACCGCTGAATGCACCTTGTTAAAGGCTTGCTGTGCTGCAGATCTTATCCCTTTGGCTATAGCTCATGAATCCTTCACACACACACAACAGGTTGCACTTTCTTGAACTTTAGGAACAGGAGCTTGTTGGAAAAGGATGCAGGATGTATCAGGTTTAAGCCAAAATATGCCTGTGTACAAGATACAACAACTGCCCTTCTTAGAAGATCCTTGTAAATCATCTCAATTTCACTGTTCTTCAGGTTACCTTTATTTGGCAATAGCTTTATTGCGATGTCTGATGTGTTTGGTTTCTTTTTTGTACCTGTTCATTTGAAGGACCAAAGTTTTTTGGGGTTTTTTTTGTTTGTTTTTTTGCTTGTCTGCACTTGCAAACAATTGACCGTTACAGTTTACTTGCTTTTCAGCATATCATGTTATCTCATTAATGCCCTTGTATCTTTTCCTTTATCCATAACAACAACAGTGTATTCATATGAGAGACTGTTTTGTTGCAAGGATAGATGTGTTTGAGTAGGTCGAGAAGCTGTGCTGATACATTTAGATGTCTGTGAATTGAGAAGTCTTTTGTAATGGCTCCTTCAAATATTTAAAGGCTTTACTTCACACTAACATGCTTCTGGGCCTCTTGTGTGAGGACTGTGCTACATTACATGAACAATTGGATGGCCAACTGTGTAAGTGATGAAAGATATGCATTAAATATCAAAACAAGATTGATTGGATCTGTGTGTTGAGTACCACTGGTGCAGAGCTACATTTTTAGGCCTTGGGTTCATCAAGAGTACATATAGATTGTTAGATGTGTAAAAGAGATTTATTACTTTTGCTTGACTTGTTTTGTTCCTGTCTCACGCATATTTTGTGAGCGCAGAGGCACGTTTCAGAAACTTGAGGAAGGCAAACAAGTCTAACTTTGTCCTTACCACCGGTCTGTGAGTTTTACCACGAATCTGATCCTTTCTCCAACTGTCATCACACATGAAACAAAAGCAGAGCACTTACAGCTCTTCTTGACATTAGCAAACATGATTTAATATTGACAGTGATGTATCAGTTGCAGTCATGCTGACAGAAGTGATAGCAGCCAGCCAGTTTTTTAAAGAGAGTAACAGATATATCCTGAAGACACAATATGATCCCAATTTTTATCGAATCAGTAAAAGGCAGTAAAAAGATAAAATGTATATAAAATGCACAATAATGTAAAATAATCACATAATAAAAGAGTATTGATGTATTAGGTTCCTATCAGGAAAGTTTAGTTAGAGACTATCAGATGGGCACATCTGACATTCAAATGCTTTTTTACCGCATCACAGTAACCCTGTGAATCTCTCTAAAAGCAAAAAGCCATTACTCAAAACCACTATCTGTTGGCAAGTGTACATCATTCTGTCAGTCACTGCCACACACCGTAAAATAGTTTTTTCAGCCAGTTGATTAATGTGCTTCAGCTATGATTTCATCACCATCATCCTTTATAAAGAGCCGGAACACCAACCCCATCATTCCTTCTCTGGGACTGAAGTCAGTGCACAAGCAGGATTTCTTTCCCCGAGTTAACTGAATTGCCTTTTCTCCAACATGGGACCCAGGGTGCTTTTGCCGCTGGCTATTGGGCTGGTAATATTCACTGATTGCATCCAAGGTATAGTATGATACTTCGTAAAAATCTTTTTGTACCCTGTGCACCCTATTCTGAAGTCTCCTTTTCTATTATTTTCCTTTTCATTTGTTAAAGGTGTTCATGAGATGAAGAAACAGAGCCTGGTTGTCAGCGGATTCACTGACGGTATGTGAGATTATTTTCTAAACACATTTCGCCGAGACAAGCTCTTTAATGATAGTTACAGGTTTGTATCTAAATACTTACTTTATTAAAATTGTTACTATAAATCTTTTAAAGTTATTTCTATAATAAACTGTGCTACAGGATCTGCTGTTGGAGAACTACTTACAACTGCACGTCCAGTAATCCAAAGACAGGACAAAAGACCTTGCACCTGTAAAGGTGACATGCGAATTTTACCGAAGAATGTATACATTTTTACATGTATCACTTTTATGTAAGTACATCCTCTCTCTTAGAAAAATACAGTATTTCTAACCCATTCAGCTTCTTTTATTATATGTCACTCAGGGAAGGAAATGGGTGTGATGAACAAAGCCTGCAACTGCTTGAATACTGCTGGACACATTGGAAAGTGTAAGTTGCCTATAGCGTCTAAGATTTTTGGAATAGGGAAGGAATAAAATGATGAGAAAAATCAGTGATAAAATCAGTTATTGTATTCTCTTTATTATCATGACTTAGTGTGATTACAGATAGAAGCTACACATTTTAAATTATTCTAGAATCTGATTTAAATTTTTCATTCATTTTCTTTTTTTTGTGTCCAATTGCTTTATCTTTCTGGATTCATTCAAACCGCAAGGGAAAAAACACTGCAAGACTGAAAAGTTCAAGAACATGAAGATATGCCAAAGGATGAATAAATCCTTCAACCCCTCTGTGCCCATATGAGCAACACAAAGAAGCCCTCCATTCTTACACATGCATGCTTTTGTAAGACTGCCAATCTTATTTTCTATGCATACACATATTATTTTTTACAAATGCAGTGTAAAAGAAACTTTATCACTGGAATTTGAACTCACTATAACTTTCTGAATGGGACCATTATTATTTTAAATATCCCACTTAATAAAATCTCCAAAAAATATATTATGTTGTCTTTTTTCATTCATTTTAAAAAAAAGTAATCATGTCAAATAAGGTGAATCAAGGTATAATAAAACATCCACGTACATATATTATTACCATGGTTAAATGCTCACACTGATTATAATTTGTAAGGACTACACTTTCCTTGCTTTCCCTTTATGAAACTATTCAAGTGTATTCACTGAACTAGCTCCAGGGGAGTGATTGCAATGACAGTATTAAAACTAGCGAAACTACATTTTACTGTTAATAGATATAATATTGAACATAAAAAGTAGGCATTGCACTAATTAAATAATGTGTATGTCTAACATTAGGATTATGGACTACGTTATGTTTTCCTAATCATTGTGCAGGAAGATTGTTGTCAAAAAACAGGGAGAGAAAAAGAAGCCTTTCATTCTCAGAAGACTTAACAGCGTGGAGAACTCAGTTGAACAACACAGGCGCAGAAAAGGCAAACAGAACCATCATCATCAGGCTGCCTTGGTATGGGAAGTGGATGGCAGGGGCGTGAGCTGGGGGTGGAAAATATGACAAGCAAAGAGACATGTTTGAGGTTAGGAGTGGAAAAGAAAGAGAAACACTTACAGTATATTTGCAAATTTATAGCACTGGCTGTGGCCAATTTTATAAGATGGGTGTGATCATCATAGTTTTTTTAATGTTCTACACTACAAAGAAGGCTTTTGACATTAACGTCTTAAAATGTTTTGTACATTTCACCTCTATTTTCTAATGAGGTCATAGGTTATAGTAAAATACCCCTTGCTCAAGAACCTGTTAAAGAGAAATGAGTAGAGATGAGATGTGTGGTTTATTCACCTGTGACGTTAAGATTTTGGTACATTGTGATATTAGTCACGGAGTTCCATGCCTTGCATGTGTAAATCCCAAAATTCTGGCTGGTTGCAGGGAATACAATACTAGGTGTGTTCTGTAGAGGTGTTGACTGATTGTCGAAGAACCAGGAGAAGTCACACGCTGGTCGAGAATCAGCCTGGCATGTCAGGGACACGTACATGAACATACTTGCACGGGATATGGTCAGTCCCAGTGGGCCATCTAGAAAAAGAAAGATTTAGTTTGAATAATGTACTGCAAAATTATGAATACTGTTTTCTTGGCACAAAATCTGACAAAATGACTGATTTCTTAGAACTAGTCCTCAACAAACACTCACAGTTCACCCACAGTCTGTACTGGGGGCTCACATGATCCCCAGCCTTATTGGTAGCAACACACTGATATGTCCCATCACTGTCCAGTGTCACTGGGGTGAAATGCAGCATGTTGTTTTCAGTAGCATAGGACACATATGAGTTATTAGAGGGGTCCATGCTGAGCATCATGTTATCTTTCATCCAGTAGATCGTGTCATAGGGCCCAACAACCTCACAGGTGAGAGTAAAGTTTTTAGTGTCGATTGGAATTGTCTTGTTTTTGATCATCACTGACTCTATGGCCTCTGTAGACACACAATACAAGGTGTTAAACACAAAAGAGCATGACATCTTGACTGGAGTACATCCCCATGAAATATTTAGACTTTAAGAACACAATAAGAATTTGCATTTGATCAGTTTCAGAGCCACATGTGCAACACGTTTCCCAAAAATCTTAAAGTGTTCATACCAACAACTGTGAGCGTAGTGGAGTTTGTGCTGTTCTTTCCTGTCACATTATTAATGGCCATACAGGTGTATTCTCTGCTCATGTTGGAAGACAAGAGGCTAGTTGTGTACACTGACGTGTTGGACACAATTGATCCGTTGAACCACCAGAAGAATTGGCTGGGAGGCACTGACATGGCAGAACAGCTGAAGACGGCTTGACGTCCTATTTCAGCAAAAGCTGGCCCATAAATAATGGGCTTTTCTGGACCATCTGTAACAGCAAAAAAGGATAGATTACTCTAACAGTAAGAATCTAGAGTGTTAACTTTTTTGTTAACTACAAAGTTCAAGTTGGACTCATGCAAGTATAATTCTTCAACTTGCGGTTAAAAATGTGGTGATGGATCAGCATGATGCAAAAGAGACTGACACACCTGTCCCTGATGAATGTTCTTACAGACGTTTTGAATATCTGTGCCCCTCCTGAGGAAATTTATTGTCTAAACCTTTGAGCACAAAGCAACACTGGAGTATTATAAGGTAAAGATAACGCTTTGACTTAGTATGAGCTACTACCGAGCAATTTAACATTATGAAGCAATTTCATAGTCCTACCTTTAATGCAAAAGAGTAGCCTACCTGACTATATTGCATGCAAATTTGTCTTTTGAGCTAGGTAAAGTATTATCCATATTTGGATAGGTTCTGGTCAGCTGTGCAGTTCATTGTATATTTATTGTGTTGACTGCTGTGTCTTAAGAGACATTGTAGTTGCAAGACTGAAATACTCTTTGATAGTTTTATAATGAAATTGGTCACCTGTGTGTCAAGTCATTATGTTTTTCACTGCTGTGTGGGTACGGTTCAGCATGTAGTGTGATTGCTATCCACACCAGAGCATGCAACACCAGTGCTTTCTCAATGAAAGCCTTTGTAAAATTGCTGCATTAAGTAAATTATAATCTATAATTAATGTGAAGCTAATACAAATTGAAGTGCACTTTTTGTAAAAGTGATCAATCGGGCAATCGTGGTTAGGCATATGAGAAGCAAGTCTGCACATTATGAACAGACCCTTTTTGTAGAATCCATGTTTTAGAACCAAAATACAATGGATTTACCTAATTTAAGGTGATGCACCATTGATATTGAACCACTTAGTAGCGTACATTCTATACTTTCTAATATACTCACAATTGACAATGAGGTTATAAGTAGGGCTGGTCATGTTTCCAAAAGCATTAATAGCCATACAGCAATAGTTTCCATTATCATAGCGCTCCACCATACTGAGGTGGAGCATCTTATTTTCCATGTAGAAAACAGTTCTGTTGTCATCATGCAGTTTCTCCCCATTCTTCATCCAGTAAATGTATTCAGCAGGTCCAGTTACATTGCATGTTAAGTTATATGAATAACCTTCTATGGCTGGTGTCATTGGTGCTTTTACTTCCACATTTTCTATTGGATCTGCAAACAAAACAAACAACACAACAGTCATTTAGTCAGAAAGACATGACAAAGGTAACTTACATCATAGCTGTTGTTAAAAAGGTCCAGCAGTGCACACATTTAACCTTTAGTATGAGGCCTCCAATACTCCAAAACTGGTATGTTAACCGCACTAGCAAAGGCAACACCGTCCTTTAGCACATCTCGGTGAGTTTTAAATGGCCCACGACAGCCACACAACAGCCTATTCTCCCTGATGTCCTCTGGTTATAGACATAACATTGATAAATCACACACTGGCATGCTATGGAACACTTTCTTTTTTCAAAACCCCCAAGCGCACAACAGACATGCACATAGACATGCAAGTATAATTTAACATCTGTGCATTGTCTTTTATATACTACCTTCTGTCAAGTTTCATACGATATTGATATGTTTTATGTATTTGTAAATAATTTTTCTGTGCCTGAACTTTTGGTATTTCACATAACTGAATTTCCAGATAATTGATTTGCAACAAATGTTTTGAATCTTGAAATGTTAAAATCATATCACTCAGTTGCATAAATCCTTAAAATATCAAACTCACAGATCACAACGAGCATGTAAAGAGCGCTGGACATGGTTCCAGCAGCATTAATAGCCAAACAGTAGTAGCTTCCAGTGTCATATCGCTTTACTGGATTAATCTCAACTGTCTGGTTATCCTTGTGGAAAAAAGTTCTGTTGTCTTCATGCAGTCTCTGCCCATTCTTCATCCAGTAAATGTAGTCAGCAGGTCCAGTTACATTGCATGTCAAATTATAGGCGTAACCTTCTTTGACAGAGGTCACTGGTCCATTTAATTTTACATTTTGGATTGGATCTGCAAACAAAGCAAACCACATAACACTTAATTTCTCTATTTAGCTGTCATTCCTCTTTCTAAGAAGGAAAATAAATTAAATACATTTTTTGCATCAACCCAAAAACATGTAGGCTGCTTTGTTAAGTATTTAAATCCCCAAAATGTCTAAATACTGCTAAAAAAAATATCATGACTCTTCATTTGGATCTTCCTTACAGCAAACATTTTCTCAGGGATGTAGATATTAAAACAATTTGTGTGTAGCATTTGAAAATGAGTACAAAATTAAATAAAACTAGTTTTCGAAAAAAATACAAAAAACACTTTTCATTGCTTTCTGTCATGCTCACAATTCACCAGTAGTCTGTACTGTTGGCTGTTTTGCTGGCCAGCCTTATTGGAAGCAACACACTGATATATCCCGTCATTGTACGTTGTCACTGGGATGAAGTGCAGCATGTTGTTTTCAATGTAATAGGAGATATGTGAGTCATTAGAGGGGTCCATGTTGAGCATCATGTTATCTTTCATCCAGTAGATCGTGTCATAGGGCCCAACAACCTTACAGGTGAGAGTAAAGTTTTTAGTGTCGATTGGAATTGTCGTGTTTTTGATCATCACTGACTCTATGGCCTCTGTAGACACAAAACATGAGAGTTGAGAGGGTAAGATTTCTTTAGTGTTCTTTATTCTTGGAACACAATAGCAGCCAGAGTCATATGTTAAAAATGTTTCATCTAATTCCTCTGAATCCTAAAGTTTTCATACCAATCACGGTGAGTGTCGTGGAGTTTGTGCTGTTCTTTCCTGTCACATTATTAATGGCCATGCATTTGTACTCTCCGCTCATGCTTAATGACAACACATCAGTTGTATAGTTTGATGTATTGGCCACGATGGATCCATTGAACCACCAGTAGAATGTACTGGGAGGCACTGACTCGGCAGAACAGTTGAAGACAGCTTGATGTCCTGTTTCAGCAAAAGCTGGCCCATAAACAAAAGGTGTTTCTGGTCCATCTGTAACAGAAAAGGAAATAGATGAATACCTAAACAACTATGTATGTATGTAAATGTAAAACTTAAAAATTGTTCATTTAAACATGACACTCAACTGCATAAAATCTCTAAATATTATACTCACAGTTGACAAAGAGCATGTAAGGAGTGCTCATGTTCTTTGAAACTGCATTAATGGCGATACACTCATATTTGGCATTATCATAGCGCTCCACCATTCTGATGTGAAGTGTTTTGTTATCATTGTAGAAAACTATTTTGTTGTTTTGATTCAATGGCTCCTCATTCTTCATCCAGTAAATGTAATCAGCAGGTACATCCGTGTTGCATGTTAAGTTATAGGAGTAACCTTCTTCGGCAGGCATCATTGGTGCTTCTACTATTATGTTTTGCAGCGGCTCTGCAAACAAAGCAAATCACAAAATAGCTCTTTAGTTCTACCTGTCTCCTTTTTATGAATGAAAAGTTATTTTGTGTACACCCAAAAAAAAAAAAAGGTCACGTAAGTCTTACCGACAACAGTAAGGATTATGTCGGCAGTGCTGTTTTTGCCACTGATGCTGTTGAAGGCCACACAGAGGTACTTTCCACTCATGCTGGTTGTCAGAGACTGTGTGACATACTCTGACTTGTTGGAGACCAGATCATTTCCAAAGTACCATTCATACCTGCTGGGAGGATTAGATGTTGCATTGCAGGTGAATGTGGCGTAGTCTCCTGCCTTTGCCAAATTTGGCCCCATGACATTTGCTATCTCTGGTCCATCTAAACACATAAAGCACACCACAAATTACTTTCACTGAAAAATGCTTATGTGACTACAGGCATTCAGATAATACAGAACTGACATCACAGTGATAATCGTTATGTTGATAATGGTACAAATACTTACAGTAAACTGTGACTGTGAAGCGATGGCTGGTTTGGTTGCTTACAGCATTGAAAGCCTGACATTGATAATTTCCACCATCTGAATGTTGGGCTGAAGTTATAGTGAGTGTCTTGTTGTCCGGGCTAAACGCTGTGTTGTTATTGTCAGCAGAAATAAGGATTTCTCCATTTCTCCACCAAAAAATGATGTCAACAGCTCCCGTCACTTCACAGCTCAAAGAGAACGTCTCACCAAGTGATGCTGGATGGGAAAGATTCACCGCTACTGCTGTCACAGGATCTGTTGGAGTTTAGTAAGTAATTTAAATTCACTCAAATATTTGACCTGAAAATAATGGCATGTTCAACTAGATAATTCCTCTGCACTGTACAAAGGAAAAGGCACAAACCACAACTCTTTCTTTTTGGTCTTAATGGTCTACCAGCTCAGCAGATCTAAGCAGCAAAGTAAAAAGTAAAACAAAGTAAATTTTTAAACAGGTACCAAACCAAACTTACCCACAATCTGGATTGCTGTCGTTTTGCTGCTGAATCTCAGCGTGACTGTATTCTGAATTAGACATGTGTAATTTCCCGAATCGCTCTCAGTAACGTCCTGTAGTTCAATACTTGATGTGTTTGTTTGGTACACTCCATCAATCATCCAAGTGATCATTGCTGGAGGACTGGAGTCCGCTGAGCATGACAGTGTGATAGTAGATCCGCCTTTGTATATGCTGCTTACGGGCATGACTGTCATCTTTGCGTTACTTGGACCATCTGGTGACAGAACAGGGCATAAATTGTTTTAGAGGTTATTGTTGGGATAGCAGATTGTTTTATAGATTGTATGCATGTATTGGTGTCTTTTAGTTAGAACTCACAGTTGATGTTCAGATTCACAGGGGCGCTGATGTCATTGCTGACATTATTAGACACATTACACATGTACGGTCCTTGATCATAGCGGGTCACGTTCATGATAGTGAGAATGGTGTTTCCACTGCTGAGTTGAACTTTTTCATTGGCCGTGATCATTGAGCTCCCATTGAACCACTGATAAGACAGGGATGTGCCTTTGGACACACCGCACATAAGTACTGCTGTGTCATTGAACTCCACCAGGTTGGTTGTGCTTGTCTGAATGGTCACATTGTAAACAGACTCTGCGGAGAATAAAATAACAAGGCATTTGTCATGTTTTATTTAAGAAATGTGTTCTCCACCAAATATATATGAAAATGTGACCCATATGTTGAATTAAAGTCAGGTTTTAGATAAAAACAAATAAAAACAAAACAGTCTTATAAAAAATGGGCTCCTTGGGTGACAGTACTGGTCTGTTGATTGGTCAGTCCAATTCTCTGGTTCGTCAAGGATGTACTTTTATTTGCAATTACTTCTTAAAATTTTTGTTAAACAATGACTTGGTGTGATGTCATGTTCTGAGTTGGTATTTACCCTAACTTTTATTTAATTGATGTAAAACCTTAGAACTGAAAGAGGGTTTACTTTCTTTTTCACAAATATATATTGTAGGCAATGTAATTGTTAACATTTCTCCTTAACATAATGGAACCAAGAGACTCTAGCAATGCCTCTTTTCATAAATCATAACAAAGTTAATTGATAATAATAATAATAATAATAATAATAATAATGACAATGATACAGAAATCTTGCAAGAAGTATAATGTAGGAAGTGAAATCTTCTTGAAATCTGTGCTGGTGACTAAACAAGAAAAATGAGAGAGCCCTTACCTTCAACTGAAAGTGTTAACTGAGAAAAAAATTCATTGATTACATCCTGCAGTGTGTAGTTTCCAGAGTCTTCCAATTTTACTGAGAGTATGGTCAGTGATGAAGTATTTGGGTTAAATAATACTCTGTCTTTCCAAGTTTTGGAAATAGCAAAATACTCATTTAGTTTTATCACAATTTGGCGGGTGTTGAATAGCCATCCGCCTGAGGTGATATTGCGATTGCTGCTAAGTGTAACATTGTTTCCCACTGCGACGGGGTTCTCAGAGGCATATAATGTCTGACTGCGTGTCACATCTAGAAAGAGAAAGCAAGTAAAATATTCAGTCGCCACGTAGTTGTCATGCACACACTGGGACAGAAGTAGTTACAAAAGTACTGATATATGTCAACGTAGTATATTTAAAGGATTTTAATTTATATTAGGGTCTATAAATTGTCTAATTCTCTGACCCTGTAGTTATTTTAATAGTCAATAAAACCCTCATTGAACTTCACTTATCATTCAGTTTTACCTGTGAAGGTTACTGCAGCCAAGAATAGGATGAACCCCACTGGAGACTCCATTAAGCTCCTTGGTATCCTTTCCCTAAACTTGAATCTGGCTTTGATGAATAAAATCCTGTGATATTCTCTGCTACCTGCCTTCAAATCAGCTAATATTTACTCTGTAACACTGCAGCTCTCTGTGTTCTTGATGCAAATGCCTTCCCCTGCTTTCACCATCATCATGCCACCTCACAGTCATGACCACGCCTTGTTTTACCCTGTTATATTGATGCGTTCCAGGTGCACACCTATGAGTGTCCATTTACTGTATACTGTTGTTCTGCAACTTTTTCCAACCAAGGAAACATGTGGAGAGCGTTTATAATTTTAACACATGACTCTGTACCTAGAATGCAAACCAAATCTGTGGAATCTTGGTCTCTGAACGTCATTTTAGTATTCTCATAAAAAAGATGAGTCACTTCTTCCCACAATAGAGATGGAAACCACTGAATTGGACAAAATAAAAACGAATTTTGGGGTTAAGCATTTGTAGATTCAGCTATGATGATCCATCCAAATCTATATCTGTAAATGCCTTCTTATGGAGAGGTTTGTGTTTGGATTATTTGGTTATGAGTTGCACCCCGAATATCAAAACTTAAAGAATTTGTAGAGGACAATGGACTCTCTGTCTCACTAAACTGGATCGTCTCCTTCTCCTATTTTGTTTACAGTAACCAAAGAGACACGGGATGAATGTCCTATTCATCTGTAAACAAAATTACAATTTTCTTTCCCCCATAAGACTAGAATAAAATAAAATAAAAAACTTTCACAAATACCTCTGACAATTAGCTCAATTTTATATTTTCAATATACATGATGTCTGCTTTTCTTTTTTTGGAGCACTCAATAACATGTGGTGTTAAAGGCTATAACAAAAACAAGGGTGTTGCATTAACTAGCTGAGGTCACATCCTAATTTAGGTATGACAGTATTTCTAGTAGATAATGGCAGATGGCATTAGAATGAACTGAGGCTGCAGTTTCAGGAAGGCTTCAAAGGGGACTGACCGCAGCTCACTGGGCCAGGCAAATCCCCCTGTACTAATGAGAGTTGAGCTGAAAAAAAGCAGAGAGGGTAGGACATGAAAATGAGAACAAACACCCTATATTGCAGAGAGGGTTATATATAGACTGGAAAGGACATGATGTGTAGTTCTTCGGGGGGGGGGGGGGGGGATAATGCTGGATATCTTTGCTTATATGGACTGGGGAATGCACTTATAATTGAGGGATGCCACATTGTTTGATGGAAAGTAAAATTGTTAACCTATCAGTACAGCAGGACAGTCCATTTTGCTGAGATTTCATCCTGTTACATAAAGGGCAGTCAGAGTGCTGTTGCTTAGCTTTTAGAGGTCTGTGTCTCCTTCCATGGATATGCCTCCCCAGACCATCACTGACCCACCACCAAACCAGTCATACTGAACAACGCTGCAGGCAGCATAACACTCTCCACAGCTTCTCCAGACCCTTTTGTGTCTCTCATGTGCTTAGGGTGAATGTGATGGCTGCACTTACAGCCACACAGTGGTAATAGCCACCATATTAGTGTAGAGGCTTATACATAACATCACATTCACATTTGTCTTTCTTCAAATAGGAATTAATTACAGGACAATGAACAACTGGATTTGGTTTAGAATTAGTTCACATATCCATATAACACAGTATTCTAAAATAAGTGTGCACATTTTAGTTTACACTATTACGTATAATTTAATCTTTGTTTTCTGAGTTACTTTAGTTGCAGCTGCTCCCGTCCCTTGATTGAGGAGCCAACAGGTGGAAAAGGGGCGGAGCAAGCCTTGATGGAAAGCTGCAAATTGGCTCATTTCATAATTTAGGACCATGGGGGGGAATTGGAGTTCATTGTGTTAGTTTCAGTTAGGTTTTGTGTGTTTTACCCCTTTTTGTGTTTTTGTGGGCTGATCAGCCATTGTTAAGTTTCCCCTTTGTCTCGTTAAGTTAGTTCAGTTTGTTTGAGTTATCAGTATTGTGTGTTAACTTTGAGTAGAGTTCTGTTATTTTGACCTCTTTTATGGGCCCAAGACTTCTATTCTTTTTACATGATTTAACCAATTATTTTTGGGGGTTCAATAAAAAAATCCTTTTTTTTCTTTTTTTTTTTACTTTAACCTGTGCTTAAGTTTCCTTCGCTGCTCGGTCCATCACAGTGAACGTGCTATCATCTGTGAAAAGCAAAGGAAGGCAGTGCTCCACAGTGAATACAGTTTGTGTTGAGAAAAAAACAAAACAAAGTTAGTTTGGAACAAAACCAAGAAGTACTGACGTTGCTGTTGTAATAGTAACAAATGCACTTGCTATGAGCACATTTGCGGTGATGTCGTTTCTTATGTTGGTGTGATTGTTGAAGGCCAGACAGCAATATGGACCACTTTGGTCTTTGCTGACATGTAACAGCTCCAGTAATGGGCCTGTTATGTTTATAAGCCCTTTGAAAACCCACTAAAACTGAGCTGAAGGATTGGAGAATGCAGAACAGACCGCGGACAGATTGGATCCAGCTAAAAAGGAAAAATGTTTGGTCTGTTCATTTTGAGTGCTATGTTATCTCGTCCATCTGAGAAAAGCAATCACAATTAGGCAGACGAGAGACATACAGAAAAATAAGAATTGTGTATTGAAGCTCAATGATTATATTACTATATAAAACTGCAGTAGTAGTGAATATGCTATTGCCCAACTCACAGCTGATGGTAAAGTTTACTACATGGTCATAGCAGGTTACACTGATTACAGAGAGCGTTTTCATCAGTGAGCTGAGCTCTGTGATTGGAAGTAACCTCAAAGCTGCTGTTCATCCAAAAGAAAGAGAATGGAAGGAGAATGAGATCGAGCACTTGATGATTGATGAGCTGTGGAATTCATTCAGACTCTTGGGTTCACACTGATCAGCACATGTATAATTCATTCTGTGGTAGCCAAACGGATGAAAATAAATGTTTACAAATGTATTTCATGACAATGAGGTTTTGCAGTAAGCATACAGTTAGAGTGTATTAATTGTAATGAATATTAATTCTAGTTATTCTTAGACCACTTTATTATATTAATTTTAATTATTAAATATGATACAATACATCAGTACTTACAAACAGTACTTATAAATATTATTCTTAAACATAAAATGTTCCTTTTTGGTTCCGTTTTGGTAAATGTAATATAATTTAATATAACTGATATAACTAAACGATGACTGTACTTTACACCATCATTGTTTCCTAAACTAATACCATCATTAGCCATGATGTTTTAGGACAGTATACAGTACAAACAAAGCAAAAACTTTACGCACAAAAATATATTTCTTTTATTATTTGATTATTTATTTTTGTGCTTTAATTACCTACTTAAAATAATTAATAAAAAAATTATATATAACCCCTGCCATAAGTATCAAAATATTTTGGTCTAAATACCCTACATTGTTTCTCAAATTGCCTTATCTGAAAATTTTAACTACAACAAAAAGAAACAATGTGACAAGCTGAAGTTCTCTGCTTTATATATTCATCCATTTTCTGGCTGGAGCCTATCCCAGCTCACTTAGAGGTGGGTTACACCCAGGACCATGACAGAGCTAACATAACAAAGCAGACAACCACACCCTCCCATACTGACAGGCAATTTAAAATTACCAATTAACCAAATAGGCATCTTTTGACTGAGGGACGAAACCAGAGCACCTGCAAATAGCCAGATGCAAACAACATGTAAACTCAAATAAAAGGTGCGGTCTGAGCAGATTCGTATCATTAACCTTGTTGCATGGAAATGACCAGTGATGGGAATGCGTTACAAGTAACGGCGTTACTAACGGCATTACTTTTTTCAGTAACAAGTAATCTAACTAATTAATATTCCCATCGTTACAACGCCGTTACAGTTACTAACAAGAAATTGCGGCCCGTTACTATTTTTCAACATACAGACGGTTGAAGCTGTGTTCAGCTTACCGCATCTTATATCAGTTGCACGGAAGTAGCTGACTACGTAAGTACAGCTTTAGGCAGCTGCGCGTGCTCCCGCGGACGGTAATCACGATCACTGTGTAGCACAACACCTGGAGCTAAGGGGGCAAAACAATCGCATGAGTGCTGCTGTTTGACCGAGGAAGAATAAAGTAGTCGTGGTAAGCCAATCATATGACCACTTAAAGACAAAGCAACAAGGTGATATATACCAGTTTATAAACTGTGTTGATAGGCCACGTAAAACCAGAGTCATGATATACGCGACGTTTTTTCCTCAATAGTTTCCTCACGTTTACTAAGGACAGCGCTAGCAAGCACTCTCTGCTTATGAGCAAAAAAACAACAATAACAAAAAAACAGGGGAAGTTTTAGGAGTGACGGCGAGAGCGAGAGAGAGAGAAAGACAGCAGAAAAAGAGAGAGCGAGTTTTGAGATGTGTGAGATTTGTGACGTTTAGCGTGTTTGGAGTGTGTAGTTAATGTGTTGTCTTGTGTAGTTGGTGTGTTGTGGATAGTTTTGTGTTGCGTGTCAGAACAATGAGGCCACTGCTGTCTCCAGGTAGAAAAAGGAGGATACACCTGCTGCTGTCAGACCTGCAGGTATCAGGCTGTGATGTTCTTCTTTATAGTGGACAGAAATTATTTTTTGGGAGTGGCACGAATCATTTGTGTGGCATCTTATTGAATGCAGAACAGCTGATTGTTCTGTAAATAGTTTGAAATGGTTATTTAAAAAAATCAAGGTAAAAGGTAAATGATGCAAATAACTTTGTTGTTTGCAAAACTTGTGCATAGGACTTTAAAATTGACAATTTATATTTGCATTTAAAGTTATGAAATATGATTCATTAAACGTGGTTGTTACAGTAAAAAAAATGTAAAAAATATAACTTTTTCTACTCTGATTTTATGTTTTTGTCTGATTTTAGATCAATTGTGTTAATATAGTATGTCAAAATGAAAACATAACTGTAAATTCAGACACGTGAGGTTGTGCTGAAAAGGATGATACCAAACAAGGCAAAGCAAATAGTTTTTAAAGGTGAAATGTGGAGGGAAAATCAAAAGTAGTTAAAAATTCCCAATTGTACCCTGAGGGTTAAACATTTTTTTAAAGTAAAGCAATAGTTACTTTTAGAATCTTGTAACTCAGTTACTAACTCAGTTTGGAGAAGTAACTAGTAACTATAATTAATTACTTTTTCAATGTAACTTGCTCAACACTGGAAATGACAATTGGGATAAAAGAAGCATACTAACATACTTACTTTGGACAGACACGTGGACAGGCAGAAACTAGATGACACTGCAACGTGATGAACAGGACACCAAAAACAACAAACAGCAAAAGCACGTAGACATACGGTAAGGAACAGGCTGTTTTTCCTCTTTGCTGGTTGTTAGTCCAAATACCACGAGACAGGGGCCTCCTGAATTCCATTAAACCTTTTCCAATATTATTTTGGGATCATTTTTCATTACAACAGAAACCTGCTCCAGTAAAATGTTTAGTGCAAACAATTAATCAGCATATTTTTCAAGTTTTTCCATCCCGCTTACCCTCAGTGTGTCGAAATGTTTTTGGTCACCTTACAGAACTGTAAGAATTTATAGCCAGTGTTCACAGTTTCTTTTAAGTTTGCTTTGGCTTTTTCAATATGTCATTCATTATGGTGCCTTTATTTGCTCATATGATTTATCCTTGTTCTGCCTTACATTACACAATTTGCTGTGTCATTCAAAGTCATTTAAGGTTAGAAAACTTTTCTTTTTTTTTTTCCTTACGTCACATTATCAGAAACTGGACTTCCACAAAAGATGATTTCATTTCTTGTACAACACCCACATGCATTTCATCTCATAGTATTTACTCAACACTGATCACAGTTTTTTCAAAGCATACTTCAGCATTCCTAAAATAAAAAGTCAGTAATAAATATAATGCATGAAAGCCAGGGTGAAGGGTTCAAGTGTCAGAGTGACTTGCTGAAATGTTTCAGAATAAATGATTAACTTTTTTTTAAATGATGCTAATACTAAAAAGTACAAATAAAAAACACTTTAGGAAAAGCTCTTTTTTCCCAACCTTTCCCTGAGACTTTATACTTTCGCATTTACCTTAAATGCTTTTGTTTCAGTTATAATGTTTGGTGAGAAACTACCAACTTCAAACCATTATTAATAAACCATTTCAAATTCTACAAAAATGGTTCTCCCAACCTTGAACATCAGCACTTATTTATCTGTTCTCACCTAGAACTGTAAAGGTACTGTTGACCCTAAGTTGTGGGACAGATGTGATGGATCTGATGGTGAGCACTCCAGTGAGGATGTTGACAGACGCCCTCCTACTGTGATTTGTAAAAACCGCAACCTGGCTCCCAAGCCAAGTAAGGATGAGGAACTTTTCTGCTTGCTTCCACTGTTCGCTGCAGATGGAGACAGAGAAAGTGTCAGCGCGTCCCTAATTACAACAGGACTGATGGAAGGCATGGATCTCCAAAGCAGCAAAAGCCAGAAAGCCTGCAAACCTGAGAAAGACAAATAACTGATGTAATGAACAGAATTCCAATTTTATTCAGCATTTGCTGCTTCTCCACAATTATAGTTGTCCATTGTATGACCAGCCCCCTACCCATGGGCATATGGCAACAACCACGGGTCTTATCTGCAGGTGTTATAGGTCATCTGGGTTTCATGCTTGTCAAACTTCTCAGAAAGGTGATAAAATTTTTAGATTTCCATCCTAGGTGAAGATCTGATAATGGCCAATCAGCAAAATGATTTTTAATCCACATTTTGTAAGGTTGAAATGGTTCTTCCTCTTTACTGTCTACGCCTATATTCACCTATGCTTACATATCTGCTCAGGCCCAGACTATGAGTTTCTCTTCTTTCCTGGTTTCAATGTGCAAACCTGACATACAACTTCTGCTTATGTCAAGTTTCGCTGTCATAAACTTTACATTCAAACTGTAGATCAAAAAGCTCTGCATGCATTGTGTACTGCTTTTTGAACTGAATGCCTCAAACTGTAATGCAGTGACCCATTACAGTCATCAAGTTAACAATTAAGAGACATAGAACAAGATGTGCAGTGTTGTGCGTTAGACCAGAAAACTGTATTATTTCAGACAACCAATTGTTTTCACACACTCTTTCCCACGTTGGATGTGAAGCACAGGCAAACCATTATGCCCTGCTCAATAGCACTGAGTAAACAGCAGGTGCATTGTTTGAGCTATGACGGGACGAAGTTCAGCATCTGAGCAAACCTGTGCTGTGTATACTGGCCAAACAGAAGATGTGATTGATGTACAGGTCATTTGTAGATCTTAAAGGTAAGTGTGAGGGGCCCTGTTGACATGAAATTATAGTCTTAACTCTTTAGTTCCCTATTGCTGATCACTATTCAGAGTCCTAGAAAAGAAAAAACAACATTTGATGAGCCATGCCAGAGTTTTATAAAAAAAACCTTATGTTTTTACAAACAAATATGATGTAGTATAGCTGCATCCTGCATTTGGTAATGGTTTTTGTACACATCATTTTAATGCTAAGGGTGAAATGGTGGGTCTAATTTCAGCCAGTGAATGCAATACTTTGTAGTTTAATCTACAAGTTTTTGACATAACCAATAGCCAATAGTTAGCTAGCTAATCAATCAAATGTAATGGAATTAAAAGCTAAGCTAGGTACTTAATCATGTTTCACTATTTGGTTTGAATAAAGTATGAACTACTTGTCAGACTTCTGCATTAATATTTTTTAACATCACTGTCATCATGTGACTGTGTGGTCTATTCAAATATATCTGGTGTCATATGTTTTGAATTCATCATTTACAAAGTTCTGTTGTACTTTTTAAAACAAGTATATTGTATGATACATCTGAAAAACAAAGTAAGTGTCAGACCATGTAAATAGAATGAGAACAACAAAAACAACAATAAATAAGTAGAAAATGGTAATAAATGTTCATGAGGAAGAGGAAGAGCTTCTGCTTGATACCCTCATATGAGGAGTTTATATCACAGCACCCATATTATCAGAAATCACTTTTCCCATAAACAGGTAGCGTCATCCTTCCTTACTTGGCACGGAGCCTGATGGGAAAGAAACAGAAACATTTGATGGAGGCCTGACATCATCTCAACCCCCCCCCCAAAAAACTTCAATGTGAGCAGGTGTGAGCAGATAATGTATCCTTGGGTGGCACACCTAGTCAGATTCAATATTTGTTTACAGTCATGCTTCAAGGTCTTGCAGGAAACCTAGGATAAGATAAGATAACCTTTATTAGTCCCACACGTGGGAAATTTGTTTTGTCACAGCAAAAAGTGGACAGTGTAAAGTTATATAGCAAAAATTAGAGAACACTGGAATACAATAAGAATAATATAGTGTACACAACTGTACAGAATAGAATAGAGTAAAATAAAATAAAATACTATATACAATAAAATAAAATAAAATAAAATAACATCTACAATAGGTTAAAAATAGAATACAAATGCTATATACAACTGAGTAAAAATACAACTTTGTCAGAAAAGAGTATTGCACTTAGTCTTACTGCACATGTGTGGGTTTGTGTGTTTGATCAGTTAAAGTCTTTGTTGTGGAGTCTGACAGCAGTGGGGAGGAAAGACCTGCGAAGTCTCTCCGTCCCACACCGTGGGTGCCGCAGCCTGCCACTGAAGGAGCTGCTCAGGGCTGTCAGAGTCTCCTGCATGGGCTGGGAGATGTTGTCCAACAGGGATGACAGCTTAGCCACCATTCTCCTGTCACTCAGCACCTCCACTGGGTCCAGAGGGCATCCTAGAACAGAGCTGGCCCTGCGGATCAACCTGTTCAGTTTCTTCCTATCCCCGGCAGAGATCTTGCCAACTCAGCAGACCACACCATAAACGATGGCTGAGGCCACCACAGAGTCATAGGTCTTCAGGAGTGAGTCTCTGCAGCAGGTACAGCCTGCTCTGCCCTTTCCTGTAGAGGGCGTCTGAAATATGAGTCCAGTCCAGTTTGGTGTTCAGATGAACACCAAGGTACCTGTAGCTGTCCACAGCCTCAATGTCCATACCTTGGATGTTTAGTGGTTGCATTGGAGGATGTTTGTGCCTGCGGAAGTCTACCACCAGCTCCTTGGTTTTATTAGTGTTGATCTGGAGGTAGTTCAGCTGGCACCAGTCCACAAAGTCTTGGGTCAGTCCTCTGTACTCCTTGTCGTCCCCATCAGTGATGAGGCCGACTATTGCAGAGTCATCAGAGAACTTCTGCAGGAAGCACTGGGTGGAGTTGTGGGAGAAGTCTGCAGTGTAGATGGTGAAGAGGAACGGAGCCAGAATCGTTCCCTGTGGGGCCCTGTGGGGCCCTGTGACACAGTGACAAAGGCCCCCGTACAGGGAATAAGTTAAAAAACCCAGTTATATTATTAACCCACAGTGGTTTTATTGAGGACAGTGATCCAGATGGATGGAAATGTGTAATGGAACCTAAACACTTTTAGTATCACATCATAACCATATTAATAAACACACTGTAAATGTTTTAGTGCTTGGGCTTTATCACTGTAACTTTGTACCATCATTGTAATATATAAAATTAACCACTGAATTAACCGTACTACACGCATTCATTTGTTAACCTCTAATATTACTGGGAGCACAGAAGCTCCCTTCAGCAAGCAAAGAATAAATGCACAAAACTAAAAGCTGTCCGCTGTTCCCTTGTTCACGAGGCTTTGTCACAGCAGTGCCACATTTCTGATTTACCAGATTTTTTTTTTCTATTTTATCCTGGATGCCCCCGGGATCTTTTGTACTTTAGACAAACGCGGAATCCCCTACACAATGGAGCCCCTAAATAAAATAAAATAGAGAAAAAATCTCTAACAATATATTATATCAACAGGCAGGTGCAGTGGGGTGATAGTTAGCATCGTCAACCCACAGCAAGTCTTGGATTCAAATCCAGCTTGGGGCCTTTCTGTGTAGATTTTTTATCTCTTAGTGTCTGCTTGAGTTTGCCCCGGGTCCAAAGACATGCAAAGACTTGCTTGCGGTTAACTGGTGACTCTAAATTGTCCGTAGGTGTCAATGTGAGAGTGAATGATTTCCTGTCTCTTTGTGTTCACCCTGTGACTGACTGGTGGCCTGTCCAGGGTGTACTGACCGCTGCGATAGGCTCCAGCAACACTGACTTGGATATGTGGAAGAAAATGGATGGATACAAATACATTATGCAAAAGCAGGAAAAAATATCTAAATTGCAAAATAATAGCAGACCTAGATGATGATAGACATGTGTTCACAGTAATATGAGAATAATGATGGTGATTAGGGATGGGTATCAAAAACCGGTTCTTGTTGAGAACCGGTTCCCACTGTTTCAATTCCTTGGAATCGTTTGCCATTTTTGCAAACGATTCCCTTATCGATTCCAGTCGCCCCGAATGACGTCACCACGTTGCGGAGCGTCGGAGCGTACCTGGCAGGAAACACGGCACCTAAGCGGCTCAAACGCTTAAAAGTTTGTTTATACTTTACGAGAACGGATGACAACAGGGCAACTTGCAATACTTGCAAAGTAGATATTTCATTAAGGGAGGAAACACTACGAATATGCAAAAGCATTTGCTCACAAAACACGCGATGAATTTAAATGAATGTCTTTAATTCCGCTCCGGACTCGTGAATCTCAACCCAGCAGCAGCAGCGGTAACGTTTGCACGTCATCTCCCGTTAATGCGGCAGGTAAATAATCAACTAACAGTGCATATTATGTTAGCGCGATCTGCTTTATTACAAAACCTGCCATTGTGCATTTAGGTGACCATGATGAGACAGACAGACAGAGTCTGGCTGGCGCTCGCTGGCAGTTGTCGCTGCAGTCTACCGGTAGTGTCTCTTTTCAGGCCCGAATGTCACCGAGCAGTGACTAGTTTGTGGTCAAAACCTTGCAGCCATTTGCCACAGCAGATGGTAAGTGAATGTGTTTAATTGTAGACAGGGACATTACTGGATATTCTTTTTTTTTTTTTTTACCTGTCCCGTTTGGTTCTTTTGCCATCAGAATTATTGTCTAAAGGCGAAGAAAGATGCCCAACGGATTTACTTTACCAAATTGACCATCCCAGCCTTGCCGTAATGGTCCATTTGATTCACCTTTTATTGTTTATTTTATTTTCACTTGCTGAATACGGGACAGACTTAACTGGGGGAAAGAAAGGGGAGAAAGAAAGAGGGAAAGAAAAACAGCGGGGAAGAGGGACGGGGAAAAAGGGCAAAAAACCAAAAACCAACAGAATAAGCAGACAAAAAAATACATATATCGATCATCTGGATCACCTGTTGAGAAAGAAAGAGAAAGCAAGCAGAAGAAAACGAGAGTAATAAACAACATCACAATGATCTATGGGAATATGACAGTAAATACTAAATGTTAGACATTATTGTGCAGCACGTAAGATCGACAGCGCACAGTGTGCTTTGAGGTAAGAGCCAAAAAGGGTGTAGTTTGTGTGTGATCACCTGTGTGTACACCTGTGAGCATGAACGCGCTTGTTTTTTTTTGTTTTTTTTTAAAGGTTCCTTCATGTAATGATCTGCTAGAGGGTGTGGGGGGCCACTGCCCCGTCCTCCAGGGCATGACGCAGGTATGGAGGAGATCAAAACTCTAGACATCCAGAGGCCCCCAGAACACAAGAGACCAAGGAAGACCAACAGAGGGGCAGCTGGATTACTGGATATTCTTGTGTAATTGCTACAGAATAATTTATGTTATACTTTGTTATTGCTACAGAAGAATATTTATTTTATTATTTTACGTTTACAATTTTCCCCGGGGACCCTGTGACACCCCATTGAAGAGCCGTAGGCTGTGGATCTCTTAAGATCTCACTGTTGGGTTTGTAAGGCCATGTTACTCCTAAATTTCTATCTTGTTGAAAGAGAAGATATAAAACAGTTCTAAGCTAATCGACCTTAGTGTTCTCCTTTTTTAAAAACAAGAATCGATAAGAGAATCGATAAGAGAATCGATAAAGAATCGAATCGTTAAACAGAATCGAAAATGGAATCGGAATCGTTAAAATCTTATCAATACCCATCCCTAATGGTGATGTCTTCCAATATGGAATATTTTTTGTTTCTTTAATTTAAAAGAGAAAGTACATAACAGACATAACATAAAACACCAACCTACATTTTCTAGTTTATAATTAAACACAGGATATGTATATATATATATATATATATATATGTACACACACACACACACACACACACACACACAGAGAGATACTACAGAGTTTGCAGCATTTCAACTGAAACTAGAATGAGGTTAACATGCAAATTTTGGTTTCTTTTACAACAAAATGAAAGCAAATGTTTTAGTTTCATTTTTCCCCACCTATTCTTACGCCTAATAAAGCAACTGAGATATGACAAAAGAATAAAAGAAAATAACAAAGGTAGAAACAAAACACCTGAAAAACTCAGTCGCTCTCAGTTTGCTCAGTGTGGTTGTCTTCTCTGCATTAATTGTTCAGTTTCAAAGGAACATGAAACAGATTGTTGAATCACTGACCACATGTGCGCAGGATGGACGTCACACAATTTGTTTATCAAGCTGACTTCACAAAAATCCTTTCTCACTGAAGGAGTTACATTCCAGCGAAATAATTTTTAATAAATCTTGAAGTTTGTTTTTGAAAAAAAACCCCAAACAGTCAGAGTACTTATTGCAATATCATTCATAGAAATATTTTACATTTTATGTTCCACTGTCGTTGAAATCCAGTGCTTCTGTGTTTTTGGTGACACCTTGTGGTCATAATTAAAACGTAGACTATAAATGAGCATAAAGGAAATAATGTGTCAACTTTAATTGTTAAATAGGAATCAACTCCAACTGTGACTTAACGCACACAATTTATTTTTCATATGTGTGTTCATATGTTTTACAATAATTCATAAGTAAAAACTACTGCTTCTACTTTTCTAACAATTGACATCACATATGTTTCTTTTGCACGAATAATAATAAAAAGAATAAGCTGCTGCAGAAATAAATAGCAGGGAAAATATTCACACGAAAACTGTGTAAGTCTGAGTTGAGTAGATATCAGCTGCATTTAGTTGTAGTAACTATTCTATGATAATCCATGGTGTAGTCATGTGTTTATTTGGGCATAAAGCTGATACTGGGATGAACTATCTCTTTGAAGTGAATATAAGTAAACTGTTTCTAGAGCCCAACCCTAGAGGACCCACAGTCCCAGACTGAGGATTCCTGCAAAAAGTCCACTGAGCTGCATCGCCTCTGATCCAGAGATTGGGATATCTGTTCGCCAGATATCTGTTTGGAGAAAAAGAAAATAACTGAAACTGATTTAGCAGTAAGAGTAGCAACAAGCAAGCTCTAAAGAGGTGTGTGTACCTTTAACTTCTACCATCTTGGTGGCCTCAGCAGAACGTCCAGCAGCTTTATTCTCTGCAACGCAGGTGAAGTTCTGAAAAGTCCCAGGTAGTGAAGGAGTCCACTTGACCACATTTTTATTGATGGAAAGGTAGGTTCCAACAGGGAAACCTCCCCTGAACTTCCACGTGACGGTACATTCCACATTTAAGGTGCAGCTGGTCAGGCAGGTGAACTCACTTAACTGACCAGGAAACACAGTGTCAGGTCCACTAATGCTGACGTTCCACTGATCATCTGCAAAAGATAAGAAAGCTTGTTGCAGTTATGATAAAATACAGCCTTTCTTGTTTTGGTTCAGTCTCTCTGTATCCTTGTACTTACAGCTGAGCCAACACAGATAGCCCAGGCTGACAACTCTTGTCTGTGATGTAGGCAGATAAATTTGACACTGGTAGAAACCAGCATCAGAAGGCAGCAGTGAGTCAAAGTGAAGTGTGAGGTTGTTTTGCTGAAGCCACATATTTTCACGCAGGGTCACCTTTTGTCCACCTTTATACCAGACCAGGTCTGATAGACCTTGTGGATCACCAAATCTGGCATCATGGCAGATGAGATTTAGTGACTGGTTGAGAGATGGGACAGTGTTCAGCGGACTGACCTGTACAGACACTTGATCTGTAAAAAAGAAAAAAACGTTTTTAACTGATAAAGGGAGAATAAAAATATCGACAGTAGTGTTAGGCCACACCCCTTAATCTTTGAATTTAGGTTTTCAGTCCATTTGACGAAGGTGTGTAAAGTCAGGCACCTAGCCATGCAGTCTGCCTTTACAAATATTTGTGAAAGAATGTGTTGTTCTATAAACATCACTGAATTTGAATGAGATAGTGTAATAAGATGCCACCATTGCTAAAAATCAGTATGTGAAATTTCCTTCCTCTTAGATATTCCCTCCTGACTCAATAACTGCAGAGTTTTAAACCTCCTTTGGCATTAGCATCAGCTGAAAAACTGCATGCCCAGGGCCTCATGTTACGGGTAGGTGTAATGTATCGGTGGCACACTAGTTTTGTCCACGTAATGTATGCTAATTATGTGTAACTCAGACCCATACACACACTGTGTTCCTTCCATCAAGACAAAGAAATGGCTTTAAATGTGTTTAAATATTCAAAATCTAAACAGCATATTATTGAAATCTGAGGGTGAATTTACTTTGATTCATTTAAATTATTTGTGCTGTAATGATTCCTCTGACTCTGGCTGCTTGGTCCTTTTTTTCTGGTATTTTGTAGGAGACAGACAGCATGTGAGAGGCAAATCCCAACAGGAAGGAGGAAGCATGCCTGTCGCCTCTCAGCTAATGATTTGAAAATGGCCGTGAAGCTACTGAGCAGACGCGCATGTGGTCTAAGAATTTCAGCTTAATTTCATTACCTACATTTCTGTTCTTCAAAACTCCTTTATCCAAAGTACATTTTAAAAGTACAGAATTAAAGTTACCATTGTTACTTTCCACCATATTTATGTAACATTTAACTTGCTGTACTCACTTATAATTTCTACAGTGGCGTCAGTACTTAAGTACTCTCCTGTTTGTAGATCTAAGACAGTGCATTGCAGTTTCACTGTATCATCCAGTCCATCTGGTGTCCAAGTTAACGTGCTCCCATTGACTGTGCTGCCATTAAAGGACCAGGTGTAGATGCAGTTTGGAAAACAACTAGATGAGCATGTGAAAGTAGTGGGGGAACCAGCTGTCACCCTGCCAGTCCAAGAAATCTCCACGGTGATCCCCAAACCTGGTACACCTGAGAGAGAGAGCAGTCAGGATGGCTGTAACACATACCAGTAAAAGCCACTCTGTGTCAATACTGGTACAATACTGGTTAGAATCACTGATTCACTCAATCTGAGAATTAAATTATATGTAATCCATTACTCCATAATGGATCAAATGTGTGTCCAAACTTGAGTGTGAGAAAAAGATGATGTAAGACTTATATTAGTATCAGCAGGTACTCAAAGTTGTCAAGTGTAGTTCTTAACCTACATGTACGTGGTAGAAGGGATTGACAGTATTCAAACATCTTTTCTCAGAGCACATTTGAAAAGAAAAGTTCTCCTGCTTCCACAGATTTGTTAACAGACAAATAATAATTATAATTTACATTTAAGAAAACAAAAGTTAAAGAAGCAACTGTCTTTCAGCAGTCGCTTAAATGAATTAACATAGTCAGCCGACCTGAGTGACTGAGGAAGGCTGTTCCACAGTTTGGGCACAACAACCTCAAAAACAGGATCACATAGTATGAAGAAAAAGCTACTTTTCAATCCTTGTTCACTTTGTTCCTTCCATGTATTCTTAAATCACGAGGTAAAATCTTTACACTCAGAAGATGTTATGTAGGGATAAATGTGATAAACATCTGCTATAATAAAATATGAATCAAAGCACAGAGACCTGCATTCTTGAGCCTCTTATTAGCTGTTGTATCAGTTACTTTGTTACTATTGTCATTCATGTTCATAGTCAGCATTTAAAAGAATAATAATAGAGTAATAACAGTGAAGACAAATGAAATGTTCTCACCCATAAGTGCCACCAGCAGAAGACTCTTCCAACAGGATGTCACAGTAACACTCGCCATGTTTGACTCTGCTGTAGGGTTGCTTTACCTTCTTTGTTTTTATAACAGCTGTGAGTTACTGGGAGGAAGTTTTAAATCATTTACTAAATCTGTTAAAACAGTGCAGGTTACAGTCACACTTTGATTTCACAACTGATATTGTTTAATACTGGAATTCACTTGATGATGAAATCAGCAGAAGGTGGAAGTTTCCTGAAACAAGCGAGGAAGAGGTCAAATAGAGTTCAAAGAATAGGTTAGATTCTGTTGTTGTTGTTTTTTGATTGTATTAATTTTTTTTGTTTGGTTTTATTTGTATTAATGCATGGATTAGTCAAAAGCTGCATGAAATTGAAGATTTTTATAGTGCACTCCTCAAAGCACTAGATGGCGCTGTCTCACAGGAGTCTTTTAATTCTGGTTCCTTCTGGCTCTAAATAACCTCTGCATTAAAATATTCACCAAGAAATACCTGGACCTTTTGGTTACTCTCAACAAGCCTGCAGATCAGTAGTGATACAGTAATAATGCAACATCCAACTATATATTTCTGTTCTCAGCTAATATTATAGTTATCTTTTCTACCCTCCTGGATCTAAAACATTTCTCCCATGACTGACACTTTGAACCTGATTACATGGAAGATGCAAGGGCAAAGACAAGCAGTAAAAGTTGCTGTCAGTCTGTTACTGGTATAAGTACAATGGAAAAAAACATTGTAATCTATGCCATGTAGACAGTACTGTGCAAACATCTTAAGTCATCCCTCACGTCTTTAGATTTTGTTTCCAAAGAAGTCAAACTGTTTTGTCCTTTTTTAAAAAGTGGTCTTGAGCAACAGTTCTCCAGGCTTTCTGAAAGTCTTTTAGAGCTTTTCACTACAATTACTGTACCTGTCCATTCTTTAAAGGAGTGTTTACTTTTTAATCCACTAGATTAAAAACCATTCAGCATTATGAGGCACCTAACTCAAAGGATGAACCAGTGCTGTCTACACTTAGCAAAGAACCAGCCAGAAATTCTACTTTTAGACACTTAGTCACAAACACATAATTTGTTCCCATTTCTTTAGTTGAATCTAGGAAAAATGTAAAAAAACAAAAACAAAACCCAAGTTTTACCATCAGAACATCACAAAGGCAGATATCTAACACTGACTTTCAGGCATGAAGAAGCTACAGTATTAATATTCAATGAAGGCCTGACAGCACAAGTCTGGAAAAGTATGACAACCAAACACCTCCAAAATGTAAGGCAGTGGTTGAGAAGCCAGAGGAATGGTAGGGATAAGATCCAAGCCTTCAATACATACATCCTAATGGCCAGATATCTAGTTGGAATAATAAGCTGGGCACAGAAGAGGATATATGTCACTGATGTCAAGACAAAAAATTGCTCACAATGCACTGGGGTGTCCAGTTGAAGTCAGGCACCTTGAGGCTCTATGAACAATGGACAGAGGGAGAAAAAGGGATTATTGGGTGTCAGAGCCATAATCCAGGATGATGGAGAAGTTCTTGGAGAAGTTCATCTGGTTCCCTGAGAATTCTTTTCCAAAAGTACTTTAGGTGGCTGAAGGCAAATGGTGATGAGGAGGAGAAATAATCATGGATGATCAAGTCCCTGGATATGATGTACCACTGACAACATAGGATGTAGCTGACATCAGGAAATCCAACAGTGGCTAAAAAATGTTGGCCTAAAGGACAGCACAGAGGCACTAATGACAAGAATAGGCTCTAAGCACCAGATCCATAGAGGCAGGAGTCTAAGACAGCTGACAGAACCGAATAGGCTGGCTGTGCAAAGATGTCCTGGAGACTATCCAGCACATTGTAGTAGGATGTGAGTTGTCGGTCCACAGTGGTACCAGAGGTAATAGGAATGCTGTGAGCTGTAACTATTAAACTTGAGAGACTAGTTCCAGCAACATCAGAGGTCTCTATTCAGAAGAGCACAAGAAAAGCTGTGTCATCCTTTTTAGATAATCTTCCAAAAGAATATCTCTGAGTCTGTTTGCTTGGTGAACTTTTACATTTGACAAATGGTCAGGGTTGACAAATAGACTCAAACACAGTTTTTACCCAACCGCGACATGTCTGAATGCTGCTACTAAAAAAATGTCCATCACGCCACTCTGGAAATGATCTATGCACTGACTGAGGCATGTGTGGACGTGTGTATGTGAATGTCTGCTCATACTATTCTTATTAGCACTTCAAGTATTTTATTTATTGATTTTATTAAAATGTATTGTTTTTATTCGTATTTTTATGGATCATGCACTGACTGGAGACCACTTTTAATTTCGCTGAATCTGCGACAATGACAATAAAGACATTTTGATTCTGATTCTGTTCATGACTCCACCATAAGAAAGAGACTGGCCAAAAAAAGCCTGCATGGTAGAGTTCCTAGTCGGAAACTACTGCTGAGCCAAAGGAACATAAAGGCTCGTCTCAGTTTTGGCAGAAAAAATCTTGATGATTCCAAATACTTTTGAGCAAATATTACCTGAACTGATGAGACAAACGCTGAACTTTGTAGAAGGTGTGTGTCCCATTAGATTTGGTGTAAAAGTTACACAGCCTTTCAGAAAAGAAAGTCATACCAATACTAAAATATAGTGGTGTGATTGCCTGGGACAGTTTTGCTGGACCAAGAAGACCTGCTGTCATTTTTCACACAGAGACATGTAGGTTTGGATGTTTGGGTTTTTTTGTTTTGCTTTGTTTTTTTAACTCAATAATAATAGTGGAAAATAACAAATATTAGAACTTACCTACTTTTCCTTGTTCGTTCTATAAAATATCAAAGCATTATCAAAATAAATGGTCATTAAAGAAACTGTATGCAAAAACATGAATTACTTTATGTGTGTTGTCTTTTTGTATTTTTTTTTAGTTTTTTTTCAGTTTTTAAAAAATATACACACTATACTTTCTGGTCTTTTATGTTTTTTATGTTTTATGTTTATGTTTTTTAATCACTCTTGGCATACAGCTTGATGTCATCCATGCACAGGAGATGGCTGACAACTGCTCCATTCCATAGTCTGTATCTGTAGCCAGTCTTGTCAATGATCTCGCTGAGGGGGTTCAGGCCTATGCAAAACAGCAGTGGGGACAGAGCATATCCTTGCTAGATCCCACACTTGATGGTGACTTGTCCTATGGGCTTGAAGTTGGCCTCTAGTGTTGTACGCCACATCCCCATTGAGTTCCTGATTAAGGCTCTTAGGGTCCTGTTGATCTTGTATAGCTCTAGGCATTCCAGGATCCAGGTGTGGGGCATCGAGTCATAGGCCTTCTTGGAATCAATCCAGGCAGTGCACAGGTTGGTCAGCCCAGTCTTGCAGTCTCTGGCGACTGCTGGTGTTTTAGCGCCTCTGGTATTCTTGCCAATCCCTTTCTCTGCCCCACTCATATATTGAGCCATAAGCATGTTCTTCTTAGCCACCATGATGCCTGACAGGAGCTTCCATATGGTGCTGAGGAAGGTTATCGGTCACACGTCTCTCATGCTGTTCTGCTGGAATTTCCACTCTAGCTTTCTCCTGTAATTGACCTTAGCCTATCTGATCTAACCCTTCAATGATGCCTGAATCATTCTTACCTCCTCTCTATTGCCCGCTCTGAAGGTCCTCTTCTTGTCACTGAGGAGGGCTTTGATATCCTTAGTTACCCTAGTCTTGTAACTACATGGACGGTCCCAGCTGTAACAATGGAGTCAGGTGCACCCAGTAAACCCACTGATGTCCTCACCGTGAGGCTCAGGCTACGTCCACACTAGCCCAGATAGATTTGAAAACGGCGTTTTCGTCTGAAAACGCTCCGCGTCCACACTAGCGTTTTCAGTCGTTTTCACAGAGTTGCGCATCCACATTGAAACGGCTGAAAACGCTTACGTTCCAGTACTGCGCATGCGTGAAATGCAAGAAGATTCGACCTGCCTCATTTCTGTCTGCCGCTTATTTACTTTCTGGCTCTTTGAAACGTTGCGGCAAAATTTTGAGGAAAAGCACCGAGTTTTTTAAATGGACTAACAATGAGGTGGAGTTGTTGCTGCGAGTAACACAAAAGTACAAAGTTGCAAAAGTGAGTGAGAATGAAAGAATTTGAAGAAAAGCTATCTGGAGCATGTACAGACTGATATTAATCTTTAATAGGGCTGTCAAAATTGAGAGCAAACAAAACAACTGCTGTATAATACACTCCGCTATCTTTGACTGCAACATATGACTAAAATGTGTCATCGTTTTCGAAAGTCTCCCTTTTTGCTGTCTACACTGCAACGAGAAAGCACTGTTTTCAAAAGTATGCATTTTCGAGAGCGTTTTGAAAACGCTGCGTTTTCATTCGGTGAAAACAAAGGTCTCAGTGTGGACGGGAGGCCAAAATGGAGAGAAAATGATGCGTTTTCAAACGAAAGCGCATTAGTGTGGACGTGGCCTCAGAGTGTCTCCCAGTCTGTCACCTCAAAACAGAAATGTGATTAAATAAAGAAATGCACTACTTATGCTCATAATATAATTTCACATTCACTTAAAATGCTTGTGTTTCAGTTTCTGATGTTTAGGCAGAAGCTACAAAGTTCAAACCATAATTAATACCATTTGAAAGTCTAGAATGTGTCTCCCAACATTGCACCCAATCTCTCCCAACATCAGCACTTATTTATTTGTTCTCATGTAGAGCCCTGACGCTAGTGTTGACCCTAAGTTGTGGGTCACTACTCTACACCATTTAGACACCTAAGTCATCCATTGTGGTGGATCAGAGGGTGAGCGCTCTAGTGAGGCTGTTGACAGACGCCCTCCCACTGTGATTCGTAAAAAACACAGCAACCTTGTTCACAAGCCAAGTGAGTACGAGGGACTCTCCTACTTCCTTTCACTATTCAGCATTGCAGACAGAGCCAGAAGAAGTGTCACTGTGTTCTCAATTAAAACATGGCTAATGGAAGGTTGTCTCTCCAAAGCAGAAAAAGCCTGAAAATCTGAGTAAAAAAAAAAAAATTGATTTGACTTTTCAATTTTATTCAACATGATTGTTGAATAAAATGTGAATGTGTGAATGTGTGTGTGAATGACTGAATGTAGTGTAAAGCGCTTTGGGGTCCTTAGGGACTGAGTAAAGCGCTATACAAATGCAGGCCATTTACCATTATTGAGTCATGATTACAGATTCATCAGTATAATAGGGCTTATCTTATCTCAAAGCCAGGATGACAATTAGTAAAATTCCTTCAGTTTTCTTCTCCATTTTCTTCCAGTGACTTGTAGTTGTCCATTGTATGACCAGTTCCCTATACACTGGCATATGGCAACAACCAAGGTCGTTCTTGGTCATCTGGGGTTCCTGCTTGTCAAATTTTTCAGAAAGGTGATGAAATTTTTAATTTTCCATTCCATGTAAAGGTCTGATAATGGCCAATCAGCAAAATGACAAATTGTGGGCATGAATGGACAATAGATCATGGTAGTTGTTTTCTTTTTCTTTCTTTCTTTGCAAGATTGAAGCTGTTCCTTCTCATTACTGTCTACTCCTATATACACCTATGCTTAAATATCAAGTTACGCTTAGACTATGAGTTTCTCTTCTTTCCTGGTTTCAGTGTGCACACCTGACTCACTACTTTGCTGGTCTTTTTATTTCAGTGTGCTTAGGTCAAGATTTCTAGCCATACCTTGTCAGAAGCCTTTCATGGTTGATCAAAAACCCTCTGCATGCATTTTGTACTGCTTTGTGGATTAAATGCTACAACTTGTGATGCAGTGACCAATAGCACTGAGTAAACAGCAGGTGCGTTGTTTGAGCTGTGGTTGGGCGAAGTTCAGGACCTGAGCAAACCTGTGTCGTATACATTTGCCAAACAGAAGATGTGACTGATGTCCAGGTCATTTCTAGTTCTTAAAGGTGAGTGTGAGTGGCACTGTGAAACTAAACTTAACTCTTTAGTTCTCTATTACTGATCACTAGTCACAGTCCTACAAAGAAAAAAAAGACATTAGATGAACTGTGCCACTAAACTGCGTCTTTTTGGGGGTTTTTTGTTTTTTTTTTTTAGTTCTGTCTTTACAAACCAATATTGTATTATAGCTGCATCATGGAGTTGGTTATGTTTTTTGTATACTTAATTTTAATGCTAAGGGTGACAATGTGAGTCTAAAATCAACCAGTGTATGTAATACCTTGTGGGTTAACCTACACATTTTTGACATAAATGATTCATTAAATACATTTTAATTAGTAGCTTTCTAAAAATCTGAACAGTAGCCGATAGCTGGCTAGTTAATTAAATGTAAAGGAATTAAAATCTAAGGTAGGGACTAGGGATCATGTTTCGCCATTTGGTTTGAATAAATTATAAAACTACCCATCAGACAAGTACATCAATATTTTTATACCACTATTATCATGTGACCACGTGGTCTATTCAAATATCTGCTGTAATATGATTTGAATTAATCATTTGCAAAGTTCTGTCGCACTTTTAAAAACAAATGCGTCATATGATACTTTTGAAAAACAAAGTAGACTTCAGACCTCATACATGAGAACAACAAAAACAACAATAATAAAGTAAAAATTAGAAATAAAAAATATTAATGAAGAAGAAGAAATGCTTCTGGATGATGCCCTCATATGATGATTTTTTTACAGCACCCATATTATGAGAAATCACTTTTCCCATAAACAGGTGGTGTCATCCTTCTTTCTTGGCAGGGAGCCAGAAGGACAAGAAACAGACATGTCTGATAGAGGCCTGACATGATCTCAAGATAACAAAACTTCAGTGTGAGCAGGTCATAGATCATCAATCATTGGGTGGCACACCTGGTCAGATTCAATATTTGTTTACAGTCATGCTTCCAGGCTTGCAGGAAACTTAGAGGAATGTAAAGAGCCCAGTTGTATCTTTAATCCACAGTGACTTTAATGAGGACGACGATCCAGGTGATTGCAAACATGTAATGGACCTTTTGAGCACTGCAGCATAATCATATTAATAAACACACTGTAAAAGTTTTAGTGCTTGGCCTTTATCATTGTAACGTTGTACCAGTGTTGTAATATATAAATGTAACTAAACTGAAGTTAATTAAAGTAGCTGTACTACCTACATGCATTTGTTAGCCTCTGATATTAGCGGGAGCACAGCACCTCCTTTCAGCACACAAACAGTAAAATATGCACAAAACTAATATGGAAGAAGATACTTGAAGCTGCTCCGTTGTTCATGAGGATTTGTCACAGCAGTGCCACATTTTTGATTTGCCAGATTTGTCTTTTTCTTTTTTATCCTGGAGGCCCTGTGTGTAGTGGAAACCACTACACAATGGAGCCCCTAAATAACTAAAAATATAGAAAAAAAAATCACAATCTGTTATATTATGTTATATTAACAGGGTAGTGGTAGTTAGCACCATTACCCCACAGCACAGTCCTGGATTCAAATTTCAGTTTGGGGCCTTTCTGTGTAGACTTTTGATCTCTTAGTGTCTGCAAAGACATGCGTGGGGTTAACTGCTGATTCTAATTTGGCTGTAGGTGTGAATCTGAGAGTGAATGGTTGTTTGTCTCTTATTCAGGCAACTACTGAACCTATGATTGAGTGGTGGCCTGTCTAGGGTATAACAACAGATAGAAATATATTATGCAAAAGCAGGAAAAATATATTGAATCTTCTAGGTCTATATTTAAAGCAGAACTAGATGTTAAAGATGAGAGAGATTGTTCACAGTATGATATTATTAAAAATAATGGGATGTCTTCCAATATGAAAAAGAATTTGGAATATTAATTTGTACATTTTTACATTGTCTTGTATGTGTGTCTATTGTATTTCTCAAAAGACCTATGTGACTCAAAATGGGATTTACACATAAAACTGGCCTCTTTCCATTTTTCTAACAACATAATTACAAAAACACTTCTAAATATAATAATTTACTACTCGAGAAACGACATGTTGAAGAAAACTGTGAAAGGCACCAATGTCATAAGTTATTTATGTGAGACATATAAGTCTTATAAAACACAATCCCAGGGAATGGAATTTGGACAAAAAATATTTCTTTAATTTTAAAGAGAGAACACGTCATAGACATATCACAAGACACCAAACATTTTCTAGTTTACAATAAACAGATCAGATATGGAGACTGCACAGTTTAAACAAGCAGTTGGCTGAAACTAGGATGAGGTCAGGATGCACAACTCGGTTTCTTTTACAACAAAATGAAAGCAAAAGTTTTAGTTTCATTTTCCGTCGCCTGTTTTACATCTAATAAACCAACTGAGATATCACAAAAGAGGAAAGGAAAACAACACAGGTAGACACAAAACACATGGAAAACCTCAGTGTTCCCCAGTTTGCTCTGTGTGGTTATCTTCTCTGTATTAATTTTTCAGTTTCAAAAGAACAGGAGACAGATTGGTGAATCACTGAGCACAGGGGCACAGCGTGGAGGTGACACAATTTCTTTATCAAGCTGACGTCTCAAAAATCTCTTTTTACTGAGGGAGTTACAAATGCATTTACAGAATTATAAATTAATCTTTACGTTTGTCATTGAAATCCCAACAATCAGAATAATGACTGCAATATAATTCATAGAAATAATTAACAGGATACGTTCCACTGTCCTTGAAAGCCAGGACTTCTGTGTTTTTAGTGACACCTTGTGGTCATATTTAAAACGTACGCTATAAATTAGCACTAAGTCAATAATGTATCAAATTTCATTGTCAAATATGAATCAAGTCCGATTGCGACAAAACACACACTTTATTTTTCATTCATGTGTTCATATGTTTTACAATAATATATAATGAAAAATGACTGCTCCTCCTTTTCTAACATTTGACATTGCATACTTTTCTTTTGCAGTGTTTTGCAGGAATAATAATAAAATAAATAAATAAAAAGCTGCTGCAGAAATAAACAGCAGAGAAAATATGCCCACCTAAACTTAAAGGGACAGTTCACCCCAAAATCAAACTTACGTAATTTTCCTCTGGCTGTAGGTCTGAGTTACTTTTGCAGATATCTGCTGCATTTCATGTTTTTGTTGTAATTGGGCTGTGATAATCCATGGTGTAGTTATCTATTTATTTGGGCATAAAGTTGATACTGGGGTGAAGAGTCTCCTTAAAGTGAAAATAAGTAAACTGTTCTTAGAGCCCAACCCTAGAGGACCCACAGTCCCAGACTGAGGATTCCTGCAAAAAGTCCACTGAGCTGCATCGCCTCTGATCCAGAGATTGGGATATCTGTTTGGAGAAAAAGAAAATAACTGAAACTGATTTAGCAGTAAGAGTAGGAACAAGCAAGCTCTAAAGAGGTTTGTGTACCTTTAACTTCTACCATCTTGGTGGCCTCAGCAGAACGTCCAGCAGCTTTATTCTCTGCAACGCAGGTGAAGTTCTGAAAAGTCCCAGGTAGTGAAGGAGTCCACTTGACCACATTTTTATTGATGGAAAGGTAGGGTCCAACAGGGAAACCTCCCCTGAACTCCCACGTGACGGTGCATTCCACATTTAAGGTGCAGCTGGTCAGGCAGGTGAACTCACTTAACTGACCAGGAAACACAGTGTCAGGTCCACTAATGCTGACGTTCCACTGATCATCTGCAAAAGATAAGAAAGCTTGTTGCAGTTATGATCAAATACAGCCTTTCTTGTTTTGGTTCAGTCTCTCTGTATCCTTGTACTTACAGCTGAGCAGATAGCCCAGGCTGACACCTCTTGTCTGTGATGTAGGCAGATAAGTTTGACACTGGTAGAAACCAGCATCAGAAGGCAGCAGTGAGTCAAAGTGAAGTGTGAGGTTGTTTTGCTGAAGCCACATATTTTCACGCAGGGTCACCTCTTGTCCATCTTTATACCAGACCAGGTCTGATAGACCTTGTGGATCACCAAATCTGGCATCATGGCAGATGAGATTTAATGACTGGTTGAGAGATGGGACAGTGTTCAGCGGACTGACCTGTACAGACATTTGATCTGTACAAAAAGAAAAAAGAAGTTTTTAATTCATAAAGTGAGAATAAAAATATGGACGGTAGTGTTAAGCCACACCTCTTAATCTTTGCATTCAGGTTTTCAGTCCATTTGACCCAGGTGTGTAAAGTCAAGCACCTAGCCATGCAGTCTGCCTTTACAAATATTTGTGAAAGAATGTGTGCTAAAGACATCAGTGAAGTTAAATGAGATAGTGTAATAAGATGCCACCATTGCTAAAAATCAGTATGTGAAATTTCCTTCCTCTTAGATATTCCCTCCTGACTCAATAACTGCAGAGTTTTAAACCTCCTTTGGCATTAGCATCAGCTGAAAAACTGCGTGCCCAGGGCCTCATGACAGGGTAGGTGTAATGTGTAGGTAGCAAAGTAGTTTTGTCCGTGTAATGTGTCCTAATTATGTGTAACTCATACACACCTCGTTCCTGTCGTCAAAGCAAAGAAATTGCTTTAAATGTGATTCTAAATGGTCAAAATGTAAACAGCATATTATTGAAATCTGAGGGTGAATTTACTTCAATTGAATTTAATTACTAATGCTGTGATTATTCCTCTGACTCTGGCTGCTTGGTCTTCTGTTTCTCTGGTGTAATGTAGGAGACAGACAACATGTGAGAGGCAAATCCCAACAGGATGGAGGAAGCATGCCTGTCGCCTCTCAGCTAATGATTTAAAAAGGGCTGTGAAGCTACTGAGCAGACATGCACATGGTTTAAGAATTTCAGTTTCATTTCATTAACTAAATTTCTGTTCTTCAAAACTCCTTTACCCATACCCAGTACATTTTAGAAGTACAGAATAAAAGGTACCTTTGTTACTTTCCACTATTTAATGTGACATTTAACTTGATGTACTCACTTGTAATTTCTACAATGGTGTCAGTACTTGTGTAGACTCCTGTCTGTGGATTGAAGACAGTGCAGTGCAGTTTCACTGTATCATCCAGTCCATCTGGTGTCCAAGTTAATGTGCTCCCATTGACTGTGCTGGCCTTAACACTAGGTTTACTAAACCTGCGCAAATTTGCGTAACTTCCCTAAACCCAACACCCCCTAGAATTACTGGGTTTTTTATTTTCTGGTGCAAGTCCTGAGGTATTAATCACCCCTGCTGAGATTTTCACAGGTTGTCAGCTCGTTTCTCCTCCACCTTTTGTTGTGCAAACCACCCATTATCCTTGAGGTCTGGCACATTTGCATTTGCTCACTCAGAGTTGCTCAGATCCAAGTCAGGCCAAACCTCTGTGTTACAACTTTCAGAAATGCCTGCCGCACCTATACAAAATATCCCACAGATTGACTGACCTGCAAATATAAAAGACACACATTCACACCTTCCTTGACTCTCAGCACAGATCTTCCATTGTTCCATTGTCACTGTGTATGTGGTGGCATCGCTTGACTACAGCACACTGCTGTGCATAAAGGACCAGGTGTAGATGCAGTTTGGAAAACAATTAGATGAGCATGTGAAAGTAGTGGGGGAACCAGCTGTCACCCTGCCAGTCCAAGAAATCTGCACGTTGGTCCCCAAACCTGGTAAACCTGAGAGAGAGCGCAGTCAGGATGGCTGCAACACATACCAGTAAAAGCCACTCTGTGTCAATACTGGTACAATACTGGTTAGAATCACTGATTCACTCAATCTGAGAATTAAATTATATGTAATCCATTACTCCATAATGGATCAAATGTGTGTCCAAACTTGAGTGTGAGAAAAAGATGATGTAAGACTTATATTAGTATCAGCAGTCACTCAAAGCTGTCAAGTGTAGTTCTTAACCTACATGTACGTGGTAGAAGGGATTGACAGTATTCAAACATCTTTTCTCAGAGCACATTTGAAAAGAAAAGTTCTCCTGCTTCCACAGATTTGCTAACATACAAATAATAATGATAATTTACATTTAAGAAAACAAAAGTTAAAGAAGCAACTGTCTTTCAGCAGTCACTTAAATGAATTAACATAGTCAGCCGACCTGAGTGACTGAGGAAGGCTGTTCCACAGTTTGGGGACAACAACCTCAAAAACAGGATCACATAGTATGAAGAAAAAGCTACTTTTCAGTCCTTACTCAGTTTGTTCCTTCCATGTATTCTTAAATCACGAGGTAAAATCTTTACACTCAGAAGATGTTATGTAGGGATAAATGTGATAAACATCTGCTAAAATAAAACATGAATCAAAGCACAGAGACCTGCATTCTTGAGCTTCTTAGGCTACGTTCACACTGCAGGTCTTAATGCTCAATTCCGATTTTTTGATCAAATCCGATTCTTTTGTCTGCTTGTTCACACTACAAATAAAATGTGACAGCAAACTCTCTCCTGTGTGAACCCTCAAAGCGGCCCGCATGTGCAAAAGAAGACGTCACACACAACGCGCTCTGTTTAGACCCAGACCAAACAGTATTGTTGGACTGATGGCCCTTAATATAAAGACTTGTTTCGGACTTTACGTTTCCCAATTTTGCTTTAAGTTATTTTGTTATTTGCATATCCTTATTGCTGTTTTAGGGAGCTTCGAAGGATAGTTGCAGATCTCTGTAAGAATCTCCTGATTATACAATACAAATAAAATGTCCATGTGGTTTTCCCAACTGTTTCACTAACATCTACACTGGATGACCAGGAAGCATTCATGATGTCTTCTCAGGCGCTTCTCCGGAGCTGATAATTGGTGTCTGTCTTGTATCAGTGACGTAAAAGATGGATTTAATGCGACATGACCGTTCAAACAGCAGTCGCTTTCTAAAACATCAGATATGTATCGGATTCAGTACCACATATGAAAGTGACCCAAATCGGATTTGAAAATATCAGATTTGTGCTGTTCACACTGTCATACCTAGATCAGATATGGGTCGCATAGGGTCAAAAAAATCGGATTTGATGCGCTTTCGCCCACAGTGTGAACGTAGCCTTATTAGCTGTTGTATTCATGTTCATAGTCAGCATTTAAAAGAATAATAATAGAGTAATAACAGTGAAGACAAATGAAATGTTCTCACCCATAAGTGCCACCAGCAGAAGACTCTTCCAACAGGATGTCACAGTAACACTCGCCATGTTTGACTCTGCTGTAGGGTTGCTTTACCTTCTTTGTTTTTATAACAGCTGTGAGTTACTGGGAGGAAGTTTTAAATCATTTACTAAATCTGATAAAACAGTGCAGGTTACAGTCACACCTGGATTTCACCACTGATGTTGTTTAATACTGGAATTCACTTGATGATGAAATCAGCAGAAGGTGGAAGTTTCCTGAAACAAGCGAGGAAGAGGTCAAATAGAGTTCAAAGGATAGGTTAGATTTTGTTGTTGTTGTTTTTGATTGTATTAATTTTTTTTTGTTTGGTTTTTATTTGTATGAATGCATGGATTAGTCAAAAGCTGTATGAAATTGATGTTTATAGTGCACTCCTCAAAGCACTAGATGGCGCTGTCTCACAGGAGTCTTTTAATTCTGGTTCCTTCTGGCTCTAAATAACCTCTGCATTAAAATATTCACCAAGAAATACCTGGACCTTTTGGTTACTCTCAACAAGCCTGCAGATCAGTAGTGATACAGTAATAATGCAACATTCAACTATATATTTCTGTTCTCAGCTAATATTATATTTATCTTTTCTAGCCCTCGTGAATCTAAAACATTAGTCCCATGATTGACACTTTGAACCTGATTACATGGAAGATAGAGTATGAATTATGAAATATATCTAATTCAACTTCTGATGACAGCACGATGATAAGCTTTTTATTATGTCAGAGGTTTTCTGACACTAGTAGATGAGTCTTCCCTGCTGTCACACACTAAGATAATTCAGTAATTATCATTGCTCAGATAGGTGGGGCTTTTGAAACAAGGGCAAAGACAAGCAGTAAAAGTTGCTGTCAGTCTGTTACTGGTATAAGTACAATGGAAAAAAACATTGTAATCTATGTCATGTAGACAGTACTGTGCAAACATCTTAAGTCATCCCTCACGTCTTTATATTTTGTTTCCAAAGAAGTCAAACTGTTTTGTCCTTTTTAAAAAAGTGGTCTTGAGCAACAGTTCTCCAGGCTTTCTGAAAGTCTTTTAGAGCTCTTCACTACAATTACTGTACCTGTCCATTTTTTTAAAGGAGTGTTTACTTTTTAATCCACTGAATTAAAAACCATTCAGCATTATGAGGCACCTAACTCAAAGGATGAACCAGTGCTGTCTACACTTAGCAAAGAACCAATCAGAAATTCTACTTTTAGACAGTCACAAACACATAATTTGTTCCCATTTCTTTAGTTGAATCTAGGAAAAATGTAAAAAATAACAAGTTTTACAAAGGCAGATATCTAACACTGACTCTCAGGCATGAAGAAGCTACAGTAATATTATTCAATGAAGGCCTGACAGCACTAGTCTGGAAAAGCACCACAACCACAACAAAATACTCCCAAAATGTAAGGCAGTAGTTGAGAAACCAGGGGAATGGTACGGATAAGATCCAAGCCTTCAATACATACATCCCAATGGTCAGAGCTGGGCATGGAAGAGGATATATGCCACTGATGTCCAGTTGAAGTCCAGCACCTTGAGGCTCTATGATCAGGATGATGGAGAAGTTCTTAGAGAAGTTCATCTGGTTCCCTGAGAATTTTTCTCCAAAAGTACTTTAGGTGGCTGAAGGCAAATGGTGATGAAGAACATGAGGAGAAACAATCATGGATGATAAAGTCCCTGGATATGATGTACCACTGACAACATAGGATGTAGCTGACATCAGGAAATCCAAGCAGTGGCTAAAAAAGGTTGGCCTAAAGTACAGCACAAAGGCACTAATCACAGCAGCACAAGAATGGGCCCTAAGCACCGGATCCATAGAGGCAGGAGTCTAGCACAGCTGACAGAACTGAATAGGCTGACTGTGCAAAGATGTCCTGGAAAATATCAAGCACATTGTATCAGGATGTAAGATGTGTGTCCACAGTGGTACCAGAGGTAAAAGGAATACTGTGAGCTGTGCCCATTAAACTTGGGGGACTAGCTCCAGCAGATTCAGGGCACAACATCAGAGGTCTCTATTCAGAAGAGCACAAGAAAAACTGAGTCACCCTTTTTAGAAAATTTTCCAAAAGAATATCTCTGAGTCTGTTTGCTTGGTGAACTGTTACATTTGCCTTGACAGTATATGTTTGGCAATGTGGTTAGCAAATTTAGCAGGCTTTGTCACAGCATATTACTGGTACTTTTGGGACAGTGTTATGTTGTTGTGTTGTTATGATAATAGGTGGGATAACTGGAATATAATTTATTGGCTGAACTTTGAATTTAAGATAAGATAAGATAAGATAACCTTTATTAGTCCCACATGTGGGAAATTTGTTTTGTCACAGCAGGAAGTGGACAGTGCAAAAGTTATGAAGCAAAAATTAGAATAAAATAAAATAAGAATAAATACAGTACACAACTGTACAGAATAGAATAAAATAAAAATACTATATACAGTAGAATAAAATAGAATAAAATATACAATAAGATAAAAATAGAATACAAATGCTATATACAACTGAGTAAAAGTATTGTGTATCTGAGTATTTATTATTGTGCTAGCTATTGTACAATATAAAGCGCCTTGAGGCGACTTTTGTTGTGATTTGGCGCTATATAAATAAAATTGAATTGAATTGAATTGAATTAAAAATTACAACGATGCCAGGAAGATTATTGCACATGTCTGTGTTTGATCAGTTAAAGTCTTTGTTGTGGAGTCTGACAGCAGTGGGGAGGAAAGACCTGCGAAATCTCTCCGTCCCGCACCGTGGGTGCCGCAGTCTCCCACTGAAGGAGCTGCTCAGTGCTGTCACAGTCTCATGCATGGGGTGGGAGATGTTGTCCAACAGGGATGACAGCTTAGCCACCATTCTCCTGTCACTCACCACCTCCACTGGGTCCAGAGGGCATCCTAGAACAGAGCTGGCCCTGCGGATCAGCCTGTTCAGTCTCTTCCTGTCCCCAGCAGAGATGCTGCCACCCCAGCAGACCACACCGTAAATGATGGCTGAGGCCACCACAGAGTCATAGAAAGTCTTCAGGAGTGGGCCCTCCACTCCAAACGACCTGAGTCTCCGCAGCAGGTACAGCCTGCTCTGCCCTTTCCTGTAGAGGGCGTCTGAATTATGAGTTGAGGGGTCTGAAAAATGCTTTTGCCATTATGTAATCTGTAATTTCCACAAAGTATGCTGATCAGTGTAATTTTCAATGATTGAACTGTAGTAGAGACGAGCAAACATATTGGTAGATCTGAGAAGAGAGAACTTTTGTTATGAAAATGATTTTAATCTTTTATACATGATTGCATTTGAGCTTATTAAAGAGCTGTGGCTCCTGGTCAAGTGAAGGTCAGAAACTCTTGGCAGGCGTTAAGGATCAGCCAATACACGGTGAGGAGGACAGGAGCTCTGAAAGGAATGGCAACACACCTGCTTACATGACATACGCCTGGAGTGATTTTTTATCTTTTATTACTTATATCCTTTAGAGTTAAGATTTAAGTTTTTATCATTTACACCTTATATCCTTTTGAGTAAGTCTTAAGTTTCATTTATGTTCAGTTTGAGTAAGTTTCCTTCATGGTTTGAGTGTGACATTTAGCCTAGAAATCACACAGAGTTCAGCTGTGTATGTGCACAGGCCTTATGTCTGGCTAGGACGAGAGGTGTGAGGTGAGCTGGGGTGCAGACGAGGTCATGACACATACATAGCCTACACAGCAGGCACCCACATACACACACACACTCACACACACACATACACACCATAATAGATCTATTTTGGTAGGTAAGAAGTGAAGATGTGTTTTTGCTGCAATTGCAAATTGTGCCGGCATATTGTCAGATGCTTACAGGAAGTGCACCTGATGTTCGGGGAGATAAGGAGGCGCTCATGGTGCGACACCGGGATGGAGAGGAGACGTAATGCTCTTTAAAACTATGTTAAAGTTAGCAGGAACATTTTGTGGTTTAGATTGACGTAAGCTGTATTTTGTCTGTTTTTGCAAAAGAGGGGGCTTTGTTGTTGTATCCATATAAAACCTTTGTCTAATTATTGTAAGTTCAGTTCGATTGCTGACTTTGCCCAGCTTCGGACTCCACGCGTGTAATCAATAAATCTTTGCTTTGATCACATCTTCGGGACCAGAGTTGTTATTTGCTTGTGAGCCCTCCGTACTCCTTTTCTCCAACTTTTGAACCTTAACAGAGTCCAGTCCAGTTTGTTGTTCAGATGAACACCAAGGTACCTGTAGCTGTCCACAGCCTCAATGTCCATACCTTGGATGTTCAGTGGTTGCAGTGGAGGATGCTTGTGCCTGCGGAAGTCTACCACCAGCTCCTTGGTTTTACTGGCATTGATCTGGAGGTAGTTCAGCTGGCACCAGTCCACAAAGTCCTGAGTCAGTCCTCTGTACTCCTTGTCGTCCCCATCAGTGATGAGGCCGACTATTGCAGAGTCATCAGAGAACTTCTGCAGGAAGCACTGGGTGGAGTTGTGGGAGAAGTCTGCAGTGTAGATGGTGAAGAGGAACGGAGCCAGAACTGTTCCCTGTGGGGCCCCCGTACTGCAGACGACCCTGTCCGACACACAGCCCTGAGTCCTCACATACTGTGGTCGGTCGGTGAGGTAATCCAAAATCCAGGTAGTGAGGTGATGGTCCACTCCAGAGTTCTCCAGCTTGTCCTTCAGAACCGAGGGAAGAATAGTGTTGAAGGCACTGGAGAAATCAAAGAACATGATTCTCACAGTGCTCCCAGCGGTCTCCAGGTGAGCGAGGGAA
Source organism: Oreochromis niloticus (assembly GCF_001858045.2). Taxonomy (NCBI): domain Eukaryota; kingdom Metazoa; phylum Chordata; class Actinopteri; order Cichliformes; family Cichlidae; genus Oreochromis; species Oreochromis niloticus. The sequence goes on along the minus strand of NC_031976.2, from coordinate 24,947,355 downwards.
CGATGTAGGAGGTGAATGATGGCATCATCCGCTCCAATGCCAGGCTGGTAGGCCTTTATTGCTGCAGTTTCATGCTGTGTCGTTCCTCTAAATCTTGCATTGTTTGGCTACAACCTTATGTTGGGTGTATATCAAATACACAAACATCAGAAAAACAAAAAAGCATAAAAATGTAGGAATATACTTGAACTACATCCTTCTAAGTTCTGTTTGCAAGAGGGAGAGTATGTGTATATATATATATGTATATATGTATGTATGTATGTATGTATGTATGTATGTATATATATGTATGTATGTATGTATGTATGTATGTGTATATGTGTATATGTGTATATATATATATATATATATATATATATATATATATATATATATATATGTATGTATGTATGTATATATATATATATGTGTATGTATGTATGTATATATATATATATATGTATATGTATATATGTGTATATATATATATATATATATATATATATATATTATATATATGTATATATATATGTATGTATATATATATATGTGTGTGTGTATACATATGTGTGTGTGTATATATATATGTGTGTGTGTGTGTGTATATATATATGTGTGTGTGTATCTCTCTCTCTCTCTCTCTCTCTCTCTCTCTATATATATATATATATATATATATATATATATATATATATATATATATATATATATATATATATATATATATATATATATATATATATATATATGTATTTATTATTATATATATATATTTTTTTTCAAACAAACTCATAATATTCCCCCCACCCCAAAATGGCAAATGGTATTTTTAAGCAGCAAAAAATCTGATGCAACATCTTGAAATGCAGTGCAGAGTATTATCTAATGAGCAATGCATGTTCGCTCTAAACTTGACAACCCAATAACTGAGAATTTTTGAAAGTTTAAAAACTCACCATTAACATTTTCTTTGTTGTAACATTTCATTTAATTCAAAACTTTCAAACAGTGCAGCACCTTTACAGTTCACTAAGGTAATGGCACATTAATCATTCATCAAACTGATCATTAAGTAGTATCAAGGAGTTTTACTTTTAACAAATAGCTGATCAATTTTAAGCTGTTCTTGATATTTGAGGTATCTGGATTATGGGAACATTTTTTGGTTAGTGTGATCGTGCTAAAATGTGCTACGCCCATGTAAACAGGTAGTGTAAGATGAATAGTGTGAAACTCATAGTTAACAACACATACAGAAATATTCTCGTTTTACACGGAGTATAACCTTTTTTTTAAATTCAGGTTGTACTATAAAAGTTTACTGAATAACAACTGAAAAGGTTAGGTTCCATGGGGTGTATCATTAAACAACATATCAAAACAGATATGCAAAAACAAATAAATGTCTGACTTTTGCATCCAAGACACAGTTTTTGTAGTTTTGCTTCTCTGCATCGCCACAGTCAATTTTAAATCAAACAACTGAAATGTATAGAAAAATTTAAACATTCAACTTTAATTCTGAACCATGCTCATGCTTTTGTAAGACTCATTGCCAATTATATGCATACACGTTATAATTTTTACAAATGCAGTGTAAAAGAAACTGTAAGACTGGAATCTGATTTCACTATAGCTTTCTGAATGGGATCATCATTATTTTCAAAAATTTCGCTTAATAAAATCTCAACAAAATACATTATGTTGTCTTTTTTTAATTCATTTATAATAAATAAGGTGAATCAAGGTATAATAAAATAATTGAAGTACATATTATATAACATTAAATATATCATTAATATAGTTTAATGGGCAGAGTGATTTTAAATTTGCGAGAAAGAGCACATTCACATGCTTTCCCTTTATGAAACTCTCCAAGTGTATTCTCTGAACTAGCTCCAGAGCAGTGATTACAATGACAGCATTAAAACTAGCAAAACTACTTTTTACTGTTTACAGATATAATATTGAACATAAAAAGCAGGCATTGCACTAATTAAATAATGTGTATGTCTAACATTAGGATTATGGACTACACTATGTAAGAGAAAAAGAAGCCTTTCATTCTCAGAAGACTTAACAGTGTGGAGAACTCAGTTGAACAACACAGGCGCAGAAAAGGCAAACAGAACCATCATCATCAGGCTGCCTTGGTATGGGAAGTGGATGGCAGGGGCGTGAGCTGGGGGTGGAAAATATGACAAGCAAAGAGACATGTTTGAGATTAGGACTGGAAAAGAAAGAAAAACACTTATAGGACATTTGCAGACTTATAGCACTGGGTGTGATTTAACTTAATGAACATTTATATAGGTGTGATCGTGTTAGCATTTTACATTTTCTGCACAAAAAAAGAAGCCTTTTGGCATTAAAGTCTTAAAATGTTTTATGCATTTCCTTTGGAGGTCATAGGCTTTAGTAAAACAAGTCTTGTTCAGCAACATTAAAGAACCTGTTACAGAAAAATGAGTAGAGAAGAGATGTGTGGTTTATTCACCTGTGACAGTAAAATATTTGTACATTGTTTCATTAGTCAAGGGGTTCTGTGCCTGGCATATGTACGTCCCCATATTTGGTGTGGTTTTAGGGAATACAATCATAGGTCCCTTCTGTAGAGGTGTTGACAGATTGTTGAAGAACCAGTAGAAGTCACATACTGGCCGAGAATCAGCCGTGCATATCAGGGTCATTGCCATGGACACACTTGCAGAGGAAATAGTCAAACTTAGTGGGCCATCTGGAAAAAGACAAAGAGATTTAGTCTCACAAAATCCTCATAATTACAAATTCACCTTTATTCATGCACTATGTGAGAAAAAACAAAACAAAACAAATAACAAAATGTAAAATATCCATAACAATTACTGCAATGAGCAAATGTTCAAGGTGCTAAATGTAAATTGTAATTTACCAAATGATGAATGAGAGAAACTATTAAGTACAACAAAACAAAATGACAGATTCTCAGAACAAGTTCTCAACAAACACTCACAGTTCACCAACAGATTGTACTGGAGGCTCACGCGATAACCAGCCTTATTGGTAGCAACACACTGATATGCCCCTTCACTGTTCAGTGTCACTGGGGTGAAGAGCAGTGTGTTGTTTTCAATCTGGTAGGACATGGATGGGCCATTAGAGGAGGTGTTCGTGTTGAGCTTCGTGTTGTCTTTCATCCAGTAGATCGTGTCATAGGGCCCAACAACCTCACAGGTGAGAGTTAAGTTTTTAGTGTTGATTGGAATTGTCTTGTTTTTGATCATCACTGACTGTATGGGCTCTGCAGACACACAACACAAACAGTTCATCACAAAGGAGCGTGACATCTTGACTGGAGTACTTGCCCATAAAATATTAAGACTTCAAGAACACAAAAAGAATTTGAATTTAATACAAATTTTCAACAAATTTTTCTTAAAATCTTAAAGTGTCATACCAATGACTGTGAGCGTAGTGGAGTTTGTGCTGTTTTTTCCTGTCACATTATTAATGGCCATACAGGTGTATTCTCTGCTCATGTTGAAAGACAAGAGGCTAGTTGTGTACACTGACGTGTTGGACACAATTGATCCGTTGAACCACCAGAAGAATTGGCTGGGCGGCACTGACATGGCAGAACAGCTGAAGTTAGCCTGACTTCCTGTTTCCGCAAAAGCTGGCCCATAAATGATGGGCGTATCTGGTCCATCTGCAAAGGCAAAGGAGAAAGTTAACCTGACAGCAAGAAACCGATAGAATCCACAGTGGGATTTTAGCATCTTTAAACATAATGGATTTATCTAACTAAAAATGACGTGCCATTTAATTTTCAATTAAAAATAATCACTCAGTGCATAACTTCTTTAGATAATATACTCACAGTTGACGATGAGGTTGTAAGGAAGGCTGGAGTAGTTTCCAAAAGCATTAATAGCCACACAGCAGTAGTTTCCATTATCATAGCGCTGCACCATATTGAGGTGGAGCGTCTTATTTTCCATGTAGAAAACAGTTCTGTTGTCATCGTGCAGTTTCTCCCCATTCTTCATCCAGTAAATGTATTCAGCAGGTCCAGTTACATTGCATGCTAAGTTATATGAATTACCTTCTATGGCTGGCGTCATTGGTGCTTTTACTTCCACATTTTCTATTGGATCTTTAAACAAATCAAACCACATAAAGGTTGTTTAGTCACAAAGACATGACATAGGTAACTCATATCAGAGCTGTTGTTAAAAAGATCCAGCAGTGCCCAGATTTAAAGGCCTGAGGCATGAGGCTTACAATACTCAGGGACTGATATCAAGGCACCATAAAAAGCCTTTTTCAGAGCTGCTTGACCACCTGGTATGTTAACCTCACCAGCAAAGGCAGCACAGCCGTACAACAGCCTATTGATGCCCTCTGGTTATAAATATATTGTTGATGAATAACATATTGGCATGCTATGGAACAATTTCTATTTTTTTCAACAGCCAAAAGACATTAAAAAAATTACTCATGCGCACAACACACATGCACAAAATAATACGAAAGTATAAATTAACATCTGTGCATCGTCTTTTATGTACTGCCTTCTGTAATGTTTCATACAGTATACATATGGGTTTTTTTTAAATTTGTAAATAATTATATCTAAACTTTTGGTATTTCCAAACTTGCAGAAAATTGACTTGCAATGAATATTATGAATCGTAAAAAAAAGTTAAAATTGTATCACTCAGTTGCATAAATTTTTAAACTATTAAACTCACAGATGACAACAAGCCTGTATGGAGGGCTGGACACGTTTCCAGTAGCATTAAAAGCCAAACAGTAGTAGTCTCCACTGTCATTTCGATTTAGTGGACTAAACCAGACTGTCTTGTTATCCCCTGAGAAAATAATTCTGTTGTCTCCATGCAGTCTCTGCCCATTCTTCTTCCAGTAAATGTAATCAGCAGCTCCAGTGACATTGCATGTTAAATTATAGGCGGAATTTTCTTTGACAGGTATGGCTGGTGCATTTATTTTCACATCATAGATTGGATCTGCAAACAAAGCAAACCACAAAAACACTTGATAAATTTTCTACTTTCTAAGGAGGATAAATTAAATAATTATTTTTTGCATCAACCCAAAAATATCTAGGCTGTTTTGTTTAGTATTAAAATCCCCCAAATATCTAAATACCACTAAATAAATATCATAACTGTTCATTTGGATTTTCTTTACAGCGTACATTTTCTCAGGGATACAGGTATTAAAACAATTTGTATCCAGCGTTTAGCTTTTAAAATTAGTTTAAAAAAAACTTGATAAAACTAGTTTTCCAAAAAAAATCCTTTCATTGCTTTCGGTCATACTCACCGCTCACCAGTAGACTGTACTGGCTCATATACTGGCCAATCTTATTAGTCGCAACACACTGATATGTCCCTTCACTGTTCTTGGTCACTGGGGTGAAGTGCAACATGTTTTTTTCAATGTTATAGAACATATATGAGACATTAAACGAGTTCATGTTGAGCGTCTTGTTGTCTTTCATCCAGGAGATTGTGTCATAGTGTCCAGTGACCTCACAGATGAGAGTGATGTTTTGATTGTTTATCGGAAAGGTGCTGTTTTTGATCATCACTGACTGTATGGCCTCTGTAGATACAAAAAATACGAGTTGAGAAGGTAAGATAGCACTTTATTCTTTTAACACAATAGCAGCCAAAGTGTTTGTTAAAATTGTTTCATCTAATATGAAAAAGTTTCATACCAATCACGGTGAGTGTCGTGGAGTTTGTGCTGTTCTTTCCTGTCACATTATTAATGGCCATGCAGGTGTACTCTCCGCTCATGTTTAATGACAACACATCGGTTGTATAGTCTGATGTATTGGCCACGATGGATCCATTGAACCACCACAAGAATGTACTGGGAGGCTCTGACTCGGCAGAACAATTGAAGACAGCTTGACGTCCTGTTTCAGCAAAAGCTGGGCCATAAACAAAAGGTGTTTCTGGTCCATCTGTAACAGAAAAGGAGACAAATGTAAAAATTGTTTATTCAAACATGTCACTCAGTTGCATAAAATCACAAAATATCACACTCACAGTTGATAAAAAGCATGTAAGGAAAGCACATCATTGTTTACTTACAGTAAATTGTGACTGTGAACTTGTCACTGGTCAGGTTGCTTACAGCATTGAAAGCCTGACATTGATAATTTCCACCATCTGAATGTTGGGCTGAAGTTATAGTGAGTGTCTTGTTGTCCGGGCTAAACGCTGTGTTGTTATTGTCAGCAGAAATAAGGATTTCTCCATTTCTCCACCAAAAAATCATGTCAGCAGCTCCCTTCACTTCACAGCTCAAAGAGAACATCTCACCAAGTGATGCTGGATGGGAAAGATTCACCGCTACTGCTTTCACAGGATCTGTTGGAGTTTAGTAAGTAATTTAAATTCAATCATGTATTTGAGCTGAACAAATATGGCATGTCCAACTAAAACATTCGTCTGCACAGTAACAAGGCAAAGGCATAAACCACAACTCTTTCTTTTTCGTGTTAATGGTCTACCAGCTCTGCAGGTCTAAGCAGGAAAGTAAAAAATACAAAAAAAATCAAAATTTAAATTTAAAAAATGATGTCTGTGCCTTGAAAATCAAAGGAGCAAAGAAAAATCACATCTGCAATACTACACTGAAAAAAAAGAACATGTTGGATTTACTTAAATCAATAGTTTACAATGGTTGCACACAAATGTTTTGCATTGGCAGGAACTTAAACAACTGGGTTAAATCAACACATTTTATTCATATTCAATAAACCTGTGGGCATTTTGTGTTGACAAAATGTGATTGCAACATGTTCAGATGAAGTAAATTGAGCTCTTGAAATATTTTAATCCTTCAAAATTTTCTTAGTTTATTCCAACACTATTCAATACCTTTAACCCCAATGCTACTTGGTCACTTAAATACTACACATGGTCTTCATATTACATAATGTTCAACAAAGTCTAGAGTCTGGTGAACATACAATTTTAATGTATTTACAACAACTTCCACTCCATCCATTCTTTTATTTTTATCAGGTTTCAGGGAGGCTGGGCCTATCTCAGATGTGATAGGGAAAGAAGCAGGGTACACCCTGGACAGGTCGCCAGTCTATCACATAGAGACAAATAACCATTTTCACTCACATTCACACTTATGCGTAATTTAGAATCACCAATAAACCTAGCCCTAATAAGTGCACGACTTATTACACGAGAATACCTAGAGAGAATCCACGACAAGCTTGTCAGGTCGTAGTGGATCTTCTTGCTGTGAGGCAACAGTGCTAACCACTGCGCCACCAAGCTGTCAATACAGACCTCAAAAAAGCAGTAAAGCTATGATTACAAGGCTTGATGCAGTGATTTTCCTGTGGTTTGAAATATCGTGTGATCTTGTGAATTTCGTGAGTCCAGAAAACTAACCACTCTTACTAGATTGTGCCATGTCATCTCAACCACAACAAATTAAGTTGTTGAATTTCATACAGATCCTACAGGATTTAATTGTCATATAAACATGAAATTATTTTGTACATATTGCAAGTTAGACTTCTGTAAATGTAAAAACCACCCAATTTCCTTTTTTGAGTGTACCAAACCAAACTTACCCACAATCTGGATTGCTGTCGTTTTGCTGCTGAATCTCAGCGTGACTGTATTCTGAATTAGACATGTGTAATTTCCCGATTTGCTCTCAGTAGCGTCCCGTAGTTCAATACTTGATGTGTTTGTTTGGTACACTCCATCAATCATCCAAGTGATCATTGCTGGAGGACTGGAGTCAGCTGAGCATGACAGTGTGATATTAGATCCGCCTTTGTATATGCTGCTTACGGGCATGACTGTCATCTTTGCGTTACTTGGACCATCTGGTGACAGAACAGGGCATAAATTGTTTTAGAGGTTATAGTTGGGATAGCAGATTGTTTTATAGATTGTATGCATGTATTGGTGTCTTTTAGTTAGAACTCACAGTTGATGTTCAGATTCACAGGGGCGCTGATGTCATTGCTGACATTGTTAGACACATTACACTTGTACGGTCCTTGATCATAGCGGGTCACGTTCCTGATAGTGAGAATGGAGTTTCCACTGCTGAGTTGAAGATGTTCATTGGCCGTGATCATTGAGCTCCCATTGAACCACTGATAAAACGAGGATGTGCCTTTGGACACACTGCACATGAGTACTGCTGTGTCATTGAACTCCACCAGGTTGATTTTGTTTGTCTGAACGGTCACATTTGAAACAGGCTCTGTGGAAAAGAAAATTACAAACCTTTTGTCATGTTTTCTGCAAGCAATGTGTCCTCCACCAAATATATGTGAAAATGTGACCCATATGTTAAGCTGGTTTCAAGGAAAAATGTTTTATAAACAGCTGGGCTCTTTGGGTAACAATGCTGGTCGGTTGATTGGTCAGTCCAGTTCTTTGGTCCATATATAACTGTCTCAGCTACTAGATGATTAAC